>NC_091950.1:124959686-125039686 GCF_031021105.1 Erythrolamprus reginae
GGAGGCAGAGAAAGGCAAGGCACATTCAAGAGGAGGATGCTAAAGTTCATTGACATATAAAAAAGAATGCCTATGCAACTGTGCCAGAACGACAGCCCCATATATTCCGTTCCATTCTGTGCAGTGCAGTAGAAGTCTCTGTCGTCAGGCATGGGGGAATTGAGACATCTCCCCCAGGCCTATATAGTTTATTCATGGTATGTTTGTATGTATGTCTTGCTTTTTAAATAAGGTTTTTTTAGATATTTTTAAATATTAGATTTGTTCTACATTGTTTTTATTATTGCTGTGAGCCGCCCCGAGTCTACGGAGAGGGGCGGCATACAAATCTAATAAATACAAATACAAATGCAAATACAAACTCTGAGGTCCCGCCCTTGTGGGGTTTCCCAGGGGTTGGTCCTCTCCCCCCTGCTGTTTAATATCTACATGAAACATGGTGATGAAATACGAAATCCAGCATAGTGATCTCGTTTGCTGTGTTGTATTGACATAATAATAATAATAATAATAATAATAATAATAATAATAATAATAATAATAATAATAATAAATTATTATTATTATTATTATTAGGTCCCTCCCACAAGGGAGGGACCTCAGAGTTTGTATTTGCATTTGTATTTGTATTAGGTTTATAATAATAATAATAATAATAATAATAATAATAATAATAATGTCCCCCCCACAAGGGAGGGACCTCAGAGTTTGTATTTGCATTTGTATTTGTATTAGGTTTATAATAATAATAATAATAATAATAATAATAATTCTACTCCATCGGAGAGAGAGAAGGGGATAGGGATGGAGAGAGGGGGAGAAAGGGGCAGGCTAAGGTCCTGAAGCTACCTAAGGCAGGTCAGTGTCTTTCAGTTTCTAGCTTGATGCCTCAACCACTATCCCAGACAATTCTATCGTTCCATAATTTCATGGAGAAAACTCAGAAAAGAATTATGTTCCACATGCAGAAGGAGTACACAATAAAGAGGCTTTTCAGACAGTTTAACAGACTAGGTGTTTTTTCCCCTTCTTCTAAAAATGGCTGCACCTTCCCTGGATTACTTTCTTGTTCTTTTTGTACTTTTCTTAAAGGGCCTCTAATAGCTACGTCCATCCATGACACACCTGGGTTTCTTTCCCTCCTTCAAGTTGCATGCTGGAGTTCTTTGGGCAGCAGCAGCCCCTTGTTAATTGTGCAAGTAAGTGATTAATAATTAATAGGGAGCACATGATCTGCATCTGGGGTCAATTAGTGCAGGTCTATTGCCGTGTTTTGAGTTCCCGAGCTTTACATAAGAGAAGCTTTGTGTATCAACTTAAGTGATTACAGGCAACTTTATTATTAGTTTTCATGACTAAAAATCTCTTGAGGGTGTGTTTACTGTAATCCATTGAAGACTTTGATCATGTTATTTATGTCCTAGTGATTGAAAACGTCTCCAGTCAGACTTTTGGATACTCTTACCTCTAGATTTGAGGTTGCTTGTTTGCATGAAAAAAGAAGGAAATGCAGACTAATATCTCTTTCATTGTTAGGAATAGACCTCCTGTCTGCTTTATGAGCCAAGTGCTAGTCTTATCCTTCGGAATTCTAAACGTCTTGGTTTGGGCTACCTAAACAATTGCTTCTTCTTATACAGAAGAATAGAGGCCCTTTTTTGGGAGTCTGTAACAAATGATAACTAGAGAAAGGGTCAGATCATTTGCAATGGGTCCACAAAGGTTTGTCTGCTACATGCAACAGGAATTTTTCACAATTATACAGTGGCTATTATGTTGTTCAGGAATTTTTAATTATAAAGTTAATCTGGGCATGTTTATGTATAATTTTATTATTTTATTTATTATTTATTATTTAGATTTGTATGCCGCCCCTCTCTGCAGACTCGGGGCGGCTCACAACAGAATAAAACAATTTATAACAAATCCAAATATAATTTAAGATATTTAAAAAACCCCGGTTTGATTTAAAAAACCCCATTTACTAAACAAACATACATACAAACATACCATGCAAAAATTGTATAAGCCCAGGGGAGATGTCTCGGTTCCCCCATGCCTGACGACAAAGGTGGGTTTTAAGGAGCTTTCAAAAGGCAAGGAGAGTAGGGGCAGTTCTAAATCTCTGGGGGGAGTTGGTTCCAGAGAGTTGGGGCCGCCACAGAGAAGGCTCTTCCCCTGGGGCCCGCCAACCGACATTGTTTAGTTGACGGGACCCGGAGAAGGCCCACTCTGTGTATAATGCTTTTAGATCTACTGTACAAATATTTATGTTTCTGCTGGTCTTAATTTGTTGCATTAGTTTTGATATATTTCCACCTTTTTTACTTATTTTAACTTTCATGTTAGGGAAATTCAATAAAATAACATTGGGTGGCATATAGTAATAATTAATTGTTTCATCAGTAAAGATGGCTACTATGCAGCTAATTAAGCTAATACCACTAGGTGTCATTGTGACAATGACACCCAGGGATTTAATAAAATATTACAATAGAAATTTAGCTTTAATCCAGAAAGAGAAGGAATATATAGGTAACAGACAGTTGTTTTTCAATCTAGACATTGCTTCTTTAAATATGCCTTTATCATAAAGCAGATTCATAAGTGTGTGTGTGTGTGTGTGTGTGTTCTGCCGGGCTTCTCGGCACGAGCCCACAATTAAGTTCAAAGGTAGGAATTCAGACACATACGGTTGTAAAGTCAATAACACTGTTTTTATCGAAAGTAAAATAGGAGCCAAACACACATTTAGTCAGTCAAAGGGCTCACCTTCAAAGCAACCGCCTTGAATGCTGTGAAGAACAATAAACAAACACAAAGCAGATAACAAGCAGCTGTGAAGACATCACAGCCACTCTCCTTCAAGAGTTCTCAAGTCACAAACTTGACTATGATTTAGTTCAAAAGTCCTGGAAACAGTTCAAAGACAGTCCTTGTAGAATCTTGATACAAAAACACATGTCTCTTCCTCCCCGAATGGATAAACTTCCACACCCAGAGGCCAGAACGCTGACAATTTAACAGCAGTCTCCAATTAGTCTAATTACACCCAGCCACAGATGATCTCTCTTATTTCCTGTAGTATTTGCGCAGTTGCTCTTTCCTAGACATTGCCCTGCATCTGCACACATCAATGAATGTCTCTCCTTCCGAATCCAGTGATGATAATGATGATGAATCACTCACGGGGCGACTATCTAATGGGCTGTCTGCCATGACCCGCTCTGTAGATCCCATTTCACTTGCACTATCCACTGTTAGAACCCCTGCAATTTTCATACCGAGCAAATAAATCAACAGATGATGCTGTTAATATGGCTCTACACTACATCCTTCAACATCTTGAATCTCCAATGACCTATGCTAGGGTCCTCTTTGTGGATTTCAGTTCAGCATTCAATACCATCGTACCGGACATTCTCTTAACCAAACTAAATCAGCTAGCGGTACCTGAACACACTTGTAAGTGGATCACAAGCTTCCTAACAGACAGGAAGCAGCAGGTGAAGCTAGGAAAAATCACATCAGATACATGTACAGTTAGCACAGGTGCCCCCCAAGGCTGTGTACTCTCACCACTTCTCTTCTCTCTATACACTAATGACTGCATCTCAAACGATCCATCTATTAAACTACTGAAGTTTGCAGATGATACAACAGTGATCGGACTCATTCGAGACAATGATGAATCCGCATACTATCCTTGTGGTGTGACCAGAATAATCTAGAACTGAACACAATCAAAACCATAGAAATTGTGGTAGACTTTAGGAGAAACCCTTCCACCCTTCCACCTCTCACAATACTAGACAACACAGTATCAACAGTAGAGACCTTCAAATTTCTAAGTTCTATCATATCTCAAGACCTAAAATGGTCACCTAACATCAAAAACATCATCAAAAAAGCACAACAAAGAATGTTCTTTCCGCGCCAGCTCAGGAAGCTCAAACTGCCCAAGGAGCTGCTGATACACTTGTAAAGTCAATAACTATTCTATTCTATTCTATTCTATTCTACAGACCCACATCCACCCCCACAGTCCTTGGAGCAGGAGCTGGCCCAGAGCCAACCACAACAGTATGTATGTATGTATGTATGTATGTATGTATGTATGTATGTATGTGTATGTGTATGTGTTTGTGTTTGTGTTTGTGTATGTGTATGTGTATGTGTATGTGTATGTGTATATGTATATGTATATGTATATGTATATGTATATGTATATGTATATGTATATGGACTGTATATGTATATGGACTGTATATGTATATGTTTTTCTGTCGAGTCACCTGGCATACCCAAATATGCGAGGGAGGTCACTGCTCCCTTTTGCCTTTTCAGCCCCACTACAGGGGCCATCCAGACACCAAACCATATTTTCCAAACTTGCCAAGAACTGATATAGAAATAAAGGAAGACTGCTTTAGATCTATTTCAAGCTTTTTAGCTTTCGTCAGCCAAGCCATACCCTTCTGGGCATAAGCAGCCCAGGTTATATAGATGTTTTCATAGATATTTTCGTACATACTGTATACACTGCTCAAAAAAATGAAGGGAACACTTAAATAACACAATATAACTCCAAGTAAATCAAACATTTGTGAAATCAAACTGTCCATTTAGGAAGCAACACTGACTGACAATCAATTTCACATGTTGTTGTTCACATTCAACAAAGAACAAAGTATTCAATGTGAATATTTCATTCATTCAGATCTAGGATGTGTTATTTGAGTGTTCCCTTTATTTATTTTTTTAGCAGTAGATATATATGTACATACATACATACACACATACCTTCAATACACAAGCTCTACTAAGCCTTATTTACAAGGGGCTTGCCAATTATTTGTAATTTAAAAAATAAGAGCCACAAACAACATTTGAGCGTGAAAACAGGGAAAGCGTTATTTGAATTTCAGATATCAAGTGTACTCACAGTTACCATGTTATTGTACTGTGTCATGGAACATGTTTTAGTACTTGAATTGATCCCAAGGGTTTTCTAACATGTTTCACTTTTGCATAATTGCCTGCTTAACTGACTTATATAACCTATTGACCTTTACATTTAATTAGCAGTCCTCTATAAATGTTGAGTAGTAATCAAGTAGAATAAGATTCTCGGTGCCATTTACATCTTGTGAAAATTTTCTTATTCTTAAAAAAAAAAAAGGAAAACCAATGAAAGTGTCATTAGATTCCAATTTCAAATCTCTGGGGTCCTGTTGGTTGGCATAAGATCACAACACAGACGAATTTGAGTCAGCCATGTTGTTTCTGCAAAGTTGAAACAAATTAAGAGTAATCACACATAGAGGATCAAACCATACTGTCAGTAGGAAAATGTTTAATTTCAGTTCTTAAAGAAAAAATATAGACATGCCCAAGAATAAGGATTTTTCTATCATATTTAAACTTGAAACTAATTAGTTTAAGCATATAACATTTTAATTACAAGAAAATATGCTACTCCACATTAATAACCTGCACAAAGGAAAGAAAAGGTATCATCATTCAATACAGTTTCTTTTATTCAGCAAGTGCCATTTAATTTTAATTATTTATAGCACCTCATTATGCTTGTAAGAGTCAAGCCAGAATCCTGTCTACTGGCAGAAACATCTATTAAACTAGATCTTAACATCACAGTAAAATTCTGAGTCAGGGTCTATATATGCCTTCATCCTACTAAGTGTATGCACGGATCTGTGTGCATTTCCCCAAATTACCATGTTTCAAACAAGAAAATCAAACTTCTGATGTCCAAAAGGCGTGTCTTGTTCCCTACAATCTTAGAAAGTTTAGTTCTAATATATTGAGGATAACATAATGTCAGAAGGCTAGTTTGCAGGGCATAATCTCCAGCTCTCTCCTTGCTTCATTATCAAAGTTATCTAAAAGGGAAGGAATGACGACTTCATTATTTGAGATTTCCCTCCATACCTCTCTCTCCCCCCTGTCTCTCCATCCCTCCCTCATTTTCATCTACAATTAAAATATAAGCATGCCTCAGAGAACTACAACCCATCATTTTATTTCTAAAATGGCTCAAAGAAACATAGAAACATAGAAGTCTGACGGCAGAAAAAGACCTCATGGTCCATCTAGTCTGCCCTTATACTATTTTCTGTATTTTATCTTAGGATGGATATATGTTTATCCCAGGCATGTTTAAATTCAGTTACTGTGGATTTATGTACCACGTCTGCTGGAAGTTTGTTCCAAGGATCTACTACTCTTTCAGTAAAATAATATTTTCTCATGTTGCTTTTGATCTTTCCCCCAACTAACTTCACATTGTGCTCCATTGTTCTTGTGTTCACTTTCCTATTAAAAACACTTCCCTCCTGAACCTTATCTAACCCTTTAACATATTTAAATGTTTCAATCATGTGCCACCTTTTCCTTCTGTCCTCCAAACTATACAGATTGAGTTCATTAAGTCTTTCCTGATACGTTTTATGCTTAAGACCTTCCACCCTTCTTACAGCCCATCTTTGGACCCGTTCAATTTTGTCAATATCTTTTTGTAGGTGAGGTCTCCAGAACTGAACACCAACTAATACCCCAAGCATTAGTGTAAGACTGCATGATATTGTGGTGGTGCGCTTTTGAGAGATTTTTCTGATTTGTATTATTAAGTCTTTGTATGTTTGATTGTTGTTGCTGGGAATTGCCCAGAATTTTATATCAAATGGCTATATGTCTTCAAAATAGCTACCTACCTGCCTATCTACCTACCGACCTACCTACCAACCTACATCAAACAATCAATCAATCAATCAATCTTGACTGAACCTTTTTGCATTTAGTCCATTTGTACAGTATGTTTTTGGAGGTTTGTTGTCAAATAATTCATTTATTTCTATCTGCAGTTCTTTCATAGAGTTATACAGCTGTCAATTCAAACAATGTACTCTGAGTGGTATAGACAAGAAAAAAAGAATTAAAATATATTTATAGTGTTATATCCACAGTCTTTACTACATTTGTAAAACTGTACTAAATTGTGAATGAGATTTTCTTCCACTTTCTTTGATAATGATTCCAAATTCTCAATCCATCAGATGAAAAAGGAATTTTGCCTCAAATAATCTACTTTAGGGTCTTATTATTTTATAATGACTTCACTAAATAACTTTATAGAATTCATACTTGAAATCCCATTGCCTATTCCTAAATCCAAACAATTTATGCAGAAAGTAAAATAGCCCCAGTCCCAATACAAATCCCTGAAAATACTTTGAGAACTCTTTGTTCAGATGGTTAAGGCATCAGGCTAGAATCCAGGAAACTGTAAATTCTAGAGTACTGACAATGTTATGTACCATCTATAAATTATATTGTACTCAAAATAAAAATTTCCTTCAAATTATAGCTTTAATTTTATTAATATTTTATAGCTGTCTCCACTGTTCCATTGTAGCTACTTCTTTGAACTTCTGTAGCCATTTCATCAGAGTTTTTAATTTGTTCTGTCTCAGTATCATCTTTTAATAACAATGTATAAATGCATCCTAATAGATTATCTTGATTCTGTGTAAGTGTTTCAAATTCTGTCCTTTTTCTCAAGGTACCTCCTTTTTTCTAAAGATCACTTTTTATACTTTCAATATTGTATAGGTACATTAGCCATGATAACTTCCTATCTTCATTAAGCAATGCTTGTTTTCTCTTTAATGTGTTTTCTGAACTGGATCTATCATATTGGCGGATGCGATTATATCTTTCCTGTTGTAATTTCCCTTTCGAATAAAAGTATTGGATAGTGATAACTAATGGTGAAATCACCAGATTTATCCTTATTTTCAGAAGGGTCCAACTATTTGTCTTGCAATATGTCCCTTTAATTGTTTTCTTCTCTTGCTTATTTATTTCACAAGCACCTACAAAGCTCACTGTCTAAGCCTGCAGGAGTTCAGTTTATGACCATGGGATTCATTTAGCTATACTGTAACTGAAAAATATGTTGAAAAATCAGGTCGGTCATAAAGGTTTTCTGCCTACCAACCATCACGACTTAGAACCATAAAAGGCCAGATTCATCATGCTCATAAATCCATGGATCAATGGCTGCAAAAGTTGATGGAATTGGCTGAAATGGCAAAATTGACTATTGATATCTTAGAATTTGCACATTAGCAAACTGTTTCCAACCAGGTCCTCTCTGTAGAGCTGGAGAGCAACAAGCGCTAATTGGTTCCTCCAGCTGGCAGTTCTCTATTTAAAGAGAGCCGCTAAGTGGCCCGTTTATTTTATTTTATTATTTATTTGTCCAATACACAATAATACACAATGAAGGTTATAGAGGATATAGTAGAGAAGATATATGAGATATTGGAGAGACTATAGGACAGGCCCCTTACTGACCTCTTAGGAATCTGTACAGGTCAACCGTGGATAGTCTAAGGGTAAAATGTTGGGGGTTAGGGGATGATACTACAGAGTCCGGTAATGGGTTCTGAAGTAGACCCAGAGGCAGGGTTTAAGCAATCGGTACTTTTATTCAGCTCAGAGAACAAGTGACAGCTCAGCAAGGCAAAGTGACAATTCAGCGAGTACCGACTGACTCTGCTTGGAGAAACCGCTCCTTTTATACATTTGCGGTTCCCGCCAAAGCTAGAGCCGGCCGCGTCTGAGCCAATCAGGAGCGACTTCCTGCTTCGGCTCAGACAGCGCTGGAAAGAGGAACAAACTATTTACAGGAATTACAAGGTAGCCATTTCAGGATACAACACCCCTCCCCTCATAGTTGGACACATCCATCACGAAAGCCATGTGACAAAGTCGTCCAATCGGTGGGGCCTCTGAGGAGCTCGCGCTGACCTGCGCAGTTCAATTTCTCCTTTGACACCGACGGTGGAGGATGGCTCGCCGCTGTTCTCCCGGCGCGGTGGACTTTGTCCGGCAGGCCCAACGAAGGCTTCGGAGGACGAGGATGGCTCGGCGTCGCTGGATGGTTCCCCCTGGCCCGATAAGTCTCTTTGCATATTTCTTAACTCGGGCAATGTGCTAAAGTCTGTTGAAGGGGGAGAGTCCATGTCAGCGGTTTGTGTCAATTGATTTTCTGTTCGCTTCCGAATGTGGTCTATGTGTCGTTTCCACAAACGACCATCCTCTAATTTTACAATATAAGTCTTTGGTGCATTTTGCTTAACAACAATTCCTTTCATCCAGTTTACATTTCCATCAAAACTTTTTACATATACATTTTGTCCCAAATACATTTCTCTTTCAGGTTTTACACACATTTGGTTATTATTAACACAGAACCTTGGGTTCAACCTGTCTAGTGGTGACCTCAATTTCCTCCCCATCAGTAACTCTGCAGGGCTTACATGTGTGTGCGAGTTAGGGGTAATGTGTTGGGTGAGTAAGAATTGGTCCAAGTTTTGTTGTACCTCCCCAGGGCCTGACCTGCGCAATGCCTCCTTTGCCACACGAACGTAACGTTCTGCCAATCCATTAGCCCAGGGCGAATAAGGCGAGATGAGGGCATGCCTGACCCCCAGGCCTTCTAGGAACAATTCGAATTGTCTGGCTGTTAGCTGTGGCCCATTGTCAGACACTAAGATATCTGGGCAACCATGGGATGCAAACAGTCTACTCAATACCTTGATGGTGGCACTTGTGGTTATGTTGTTCATTGCTATTATTTCCACCCATTTGGAGAAGGCATCAACCACTATTAGAAAATACTGGGACCCCACTGGGCCAGCAAAGTCAATGTGGATTCTTGACCAAGGACCAGCAGGCTGCTCCCACTCAGCCGGAGTTGTTTTGGGGGGACTAGGCCGTGACTCTTGGCATGGTTCACATCTTGAAACCCAACTTTCAATGTCAGCATCCAGCCCTGGCCACCATAAATGCCCCCTTGCTAGGCTCTTCATCCTGACAATCCCAGGATGACCCACATGTAACATTTTGAGTACCTTTTCCCTCAGGCTTTTGGGGATGATCACTCTATCTCCCCACAACAGGCAACCCTTTACATAAGATAACTCAAGTCTTTTGTTTTTAAAATCACACAATTCAGGTTTCACAACATCATTTTGCCATCCCTTTAGTACACAGTTCACCACTTGTTTAAGGATTTGATCTTGCTGCGTGTGTGCAGCTACCTCTTTGGCCGTGGTTAGTGGCTTATCCTCGAGTTCTATCATTAATACATCTGTGGAAGGAACAGGGTCTTCCACTAAGTCTGTTATGGGGCACCTGCTGAGGCCATCTGCGTGATTGATTTCCTTCCCCCCCTTGTGTGTGAGCTCATACTGGTACCCTGAGAGGAAAAGAGCCCATCTGATTAGTCTTGGAGACATAAAAGGTGGAGTGGGCTTGTTGGGGGCTAGCAGACCTAGTAGAGGCTTGTGGTCAGTGACTAGTTCAAAACTTCTTCCAAAAATATAATTGTGAAACTTCTTTACCCCTGCCACTAAAGCTAGAGCCTCCTTGTCTAACTGGCTATAATTCCTCTCTGTGCTGGTCATGGTTCTTGAGAAAAATGCTATTGGGGCCTCTGTCTTATTAGGTAGAACGTGAGCTAAGACTCCTCCTATGCCGTACGGCGAAGCGTCGCACGTGAGCCTAATGGGTAGTGAAGCACTATATTGGACTACTACACTTTTAGAAGTTAATAACTGTTTTATTTGAGAAAAAGCTTCACGTTCAGTTTTCCCCCATGTCCAGCGGGCTTCCTTCTGGAGTAAACGATGGAGAGGCTCTGCTACTGTTGCCTTCTGTTTTAAAAAAACGGAATAAAAATTAAGGAGGCCTAAAAATGCCTGCAGCTCATTCTTATCTCGTGGTTCTGGGGCTTCTCTAATTGCTCTCAGCTTCTCTGTTGTGGGGTGGATACCTTCTTTGTCTATTTTATATCCTAGGAATTCTATACTGTTGGTTCCCCAGACACATTTATCAGGCTTGATTCTTAAACCTTTGTCCTGTAATCTCTTAAGTACTTCCCTTATTCTTTTGTTTACTTGTTCCTGGTTTTTCCCTGCAATTAAGATGTCATCAAAGTATGGAATGGCCCCATTTACCCCTGACAATAGGCGTTCCATAATGCTCTGGAATATTCCTGGGGCTATGCTTACCCCAAACTGTAACCTCGTGCATTTGAACGCCCCCCTGTGCGTTACAATTGTTTGCGCGTTTGCTGTTTGTTCATCGACCGGAAGTTGCTGGTAAGCTTGCGCCAGGTCGATCTTTGCGAACCTTTTTCCCTCCCCCAGGGAGTGTAGAAGTTGTTGTACAACCGGGATGGGGTAGGGGTGGTGTTGGAGTGCCTTATTCAGGGTAGATTTGTAATCAGCGCAAACTCTTAAAGACCCATCTGGCTTCAGAGGTGTAACTATGGGAGTTTCCCATGGCCCCTGTTCCACAGGGACCAAAATACCTTGGCTAATGAGTTTATCCAACTGCATGTCTAGTTTGGGGAGAAGCGGAAGGGGAACCCTGCGAGGTTTTAGCCTGACCGGCGGGACCTTGGGGTCAATAGAGAATGATATAGGGGCCCCCCTATACAATCCCAAGGTGGGGCTGAACACTTCAGGGAACTCTTTCACAAAATTAGGCATAATATCACAGTTTACATTACACACACCCGAAATTTCGATCCCCAACGGTTCCATCCACGCTAAACCCAGAAGAGAATGCTTAGCCCCGGTTACAATAAGCATGGGAAGGGTACATTTAACATTCTTGAATGCAATAGGTACATTTGCTGTTCCCAGGACCGAGATTACCCCCCCTTGAAAGTCTCTGATCACTAAAGAGGTTTGATTTAGATCAGTTTTAGACACATTAGGCATATATAGTTTAAACTTCTCCCAAGGCATGATGGTATATCTAGAACCCGTATCCAGCTCCATTGAGCAAGGCTGGTTATTTAGTAACAGTGAGATAACAATTTTAGCCCCCTTTTTGGTTGCCGTGTTATTCACGGAAAATTGAGAGTTACCTCTATAGTAGTCGCGGTTAGCGGTTGAGTAGTTCCTTTGACCCGAGTTGCGGAACGGTCTTTTTTCTCGCGATTGGGGGGTCTGGTTTTGTGGTCGCTGGTATTGCGGTGTGGCGAATGTCTCTTCTGGTGCCGTTGCTCTGCATGCGATGGCGATGTGGCCTCGACGGTTGCAGCGGTGGCATGTGGCGTCTCGGAAAGGGCATCGATGGCGCTGGTGGTTTCCCCGGCAGCCCGCGCAGGGGGCTGGGTGAGTAGCTCTGTGGTGTCTCGGCTGGTCTTGTACCAGGAGGCAGTTGTCCCCGCTGTGAGCTGGTTGGCTGAGGTCGTCTGATTCTACGGCGCGGGGAGACGCGGTGTCAATCTTGGCAATGAGTTCTCGCCTTCCGTGCTCTTTCAATTCTCTAGCTGCTGCGTCGGCGGCTTCTGCGGTTTGCGCTAGTTTAATCACGGTTTGTAGAGTCGGCTCTTCTTCGGTGAGGAGTTTATTTCTCACTGTGGCGCTTTTCATGCCGAAAACCAGGGCGTCGGTGAGGCGAGCTTCCGGGTCTTTAAACTTGCATTGAGCAAGTACCGTTCGAAGTCGCGTTGTAAACTGGTTGATTGACTCAGTTTCCTTTTGAGCCATCATGGAAAACTGATGCCGAAAAACCATGGCTGGTTTGGTCGGTTTGAAATGGCTCGCTAGCTTTTCCTGTAGGACGTCCCAAGCTACGGTTCTTGCTTGCTGTGGTTCGGTGAGAGTCTGGGCAAGGCCACGGATTTCTGGGCCGCAGTAATTAAGGAAAATAGCCCGTCTGCGATCGGCTTCGGCGTCCTGTATTCCCGCCGCCTCGAGGAAGATCTCGAAGGTGGCCATGTATTCGTCCCAGGTCGTTTTTTCGGGATCGAAGAGTTCTGGAGCCTGGCCGATCTGGACTTTGTTCATGTTGCACGCGATGTTTCTTCCGTCCGTTCGTCGCCAGTGAAGTAGACCCAGAGGCAGGGTTCAAGCAATCGGTACTTTTATTCAGCTCAGAGAACAAGTGACAGCTCAGCAAGGCAAAGTGACAATTCAGCGAGTACCGACTGACTCTGCTTGGAGAAACCGCTCCTTTTATACATTTGCGGTTCCCGCCAAAGCTAGAGCCGGCCGCGTCTGAGCCAATCAGGAGCGACTTCCTGCTTCGGCTCAGACAGCGCTGGAAAGAGGAACAAACTATTTACAGGAATTACAAGGTAGCCATTTCAGGATACAACAGGTTCCACGCTTCGACAACCCAATTACTAAAGTCGTATTTCTTACAGTCAAGTTTGAAGCGGTTAATATTAAGCTTGAATATGTTGTATGTTCATTGCTCTTGTGTTGTTGTGGTTGAAGCTGAAGTAGTCTTTGACAGGCAGGACATTGCAGCATATGATCTTGTGGGCAATACTTAGATCAT
Organism: Erythrolamprus reginae; assembly: GCF_031021105.1. Lineage (NCBI taxonomy): Eukaryota > Metazoa > Chordata > Lepidosauria > Squamata > Dipsadidae > Erythrolamprus > Erythrolamprus reginae. Next base: position 124,973,079 of record NC_091950.1, read on the forward strand.
GTTAAGGTGTCATAGTTCTAAGCTTTCAAGACCCAGGATTATAAGTCTAGTTTTGTAGGGTATTCTGTTACAGCGAGAGGCGTGAAGGGCTCTTTTGGTGAAGTATCTTTGGACATTTTTGAGGGTGTTAATGTCAGAAATGAGGTATTTGTTCCAAAGAGATCAGCTGTATTCTATGATGGGTCTGCTGAAAGTTTTGTAAGCTCTGGTAAGTAGTGTGAGATTTACAGAACAGAAGCTACGTAGGATTAGATTAACAACTCTTAAGGCCTTCTTAGCGATGTTGTTGCATTGAGCTTTGGCACTTAGATCTTTAGTTATTAGTATTCCGAGGTCCTTGACCGAGTGAGGATTATCTGTGATAATTTGTTTATTCAGTTTGTATTTGGAGTTCTGATTCTTTTTGCCGATGTGTAGGACAGAGCAGTTGCTGGTTGAGATTTGGAGTTGCCATGTGTTGGACCAGTCAGAAACCGAGTCTAGGTCTTTTTTTGCTGGAGTTTCACTGATACTAATAAAGAGCTGTTGCTACTAAGCCTGCCTCATGACTCTTTGATACCAGTACTCAATAACTATTTTGATTATTATTATATGACCAGTATATATCGACAGACCCAACTGTTATGTACATAGTACTGACTCTGCCCATGGCAGAGAAACAATGCTGCTGCATCTGTGCTCTTGGCTTTTTTCCTCTTTCCTCCTTCCTGGCCTTGGACGAGCTTCCCTCTCTCCTGCTCAGCTCCCCTCCAGCCTCACATGGCCACCTCCCGCCTGAGGTGCAAGCAGAAGGCATGGGTGGAAGCAGCACTGGCAGCATTTATGCTTCTGGCAGCACCCGTTCCCCTAGCTACCCAGCCTGAGGTGGGGGGAGCGATCCAGGAAGGAGAGCGCAGGAAATGTGAAGCAAATTGTCACCCCAGCGAATGACACTGGTAAGGTTGTAAGTCGAGGATTTAACAGTTCATTTGAACGATGATGACTGTTCAAGCGACTCCCACCTGATTACATGGCCAGCAAGCCATTCCTACCCAGTAAGATGACCATTAAGCCACAGCCACAAAATAAGCCACAGCCACAGTGTGGCAGTAAAAAGTTTGGCTGCCCATTACTGCATGTGCCACTATAAAAATAAAGTGGTGTTCCCTGCTCTGATATTTCCATATCTCAAGGAACTTACTTTCACCTTGCCTTGATACAGTATTCTGCATCTTTCCATTTCTCATCCCATGAATAGTTAAGAATGCTGGAACAGAGTAAAGAAAAAAGACCAGTCAGGGTTTACAACTATCAAGCAGATTTTATGTGTGACTTAAAGGTGAAGGTAAAAGTTCCCCTCACACATATGTGCTAGTTAAAGGTGAGTATTCTGAGCAGAGACAGGTTATAAGCGGTGTGCCACAAGGATCTGTCTGGGTCCTATTCTTTTTAATATGTTTGTGAGTGACATAGGGGAAGGTTTGGTAGGGAAGGTTTGCCTATTTGCCGATGACTCTAAAGTGTGCAATAGGGTTGATATTCCTGGAGGCGTCTGTAATATGGTAAATGATTTAGCTTTACTAGATAAATGGTCAAAGCAATGGAAACTGCAGTTTAATGTTTCCAAATGTAAAATAATGCACTTGGGGAAAAGGAATCCTCAATCTGAGTATTGTATTGGCAGTTCTGTGTTAGCAAATACTTCAAAAGAAAAGGATTTAGGGGTAGTGATTTCTGACAGTCTCAAAATGGGTGAACAGTGCAGTCAGGTGGTAGGGAAAGCAAGTAGGATGCTTGGCTGCATAGCTAGAGGTATAACAAGCAGGAAGAGGGAGATTATGATCCCGCTATATAGAGTGCTGTTGAGACCACATTTGGAATGTTGTGCTCAGTTCTGGAGACCTCACCTACAATAAGATATTGACAAAATTGAATGGGTCCAAAGACGGGCTACAAGAATGGTGGAAGGTCTTAAGCATAAAACGTATCAGGAAAGACTTCATGAACTCAATCTGTATAGTCTGGAGGACAGAAGGAAAAGGCGGGACATGATCGAAACATTTAAATATGTTAAAGGGTTAGATAAGGTCCAGGAGGGAAGTGTTTTTAATAGGAAAGTGAACACAAAAACAAGGGGACACAATCTGAAGTTAGTTGGGGGAAAGATCAAAAGCAACGTGAGAAAATATTATTTTAATGAAAGAGTAGTAGATCCTTGGAAAAAACTTCCAGCAGATGTGGTTGATAAATCCACAGTAACTGAATTTAAACATGCCTGGGATAAACATATATCCATCCTAAGAGGAAATACAAAAAATAGTATAATGGCAGACTAGATGGACCATGAGGTCTTTTTCTGCTGTCAGACTTCTATGTTTCTATGTTTCTAGTTGTTCCAACTCTAGGGGACAGTGCTCATCTCAGTTTCAAAGTCAAAGAGCCAGCACTCTCCAAAGATGTCTCCATGGTCATGTGGCCAGCACGACTAAATGCCAAAGGCACCTGGAACACTATTACCTTCCCACCAAAGTGGACCCTATTTTTCTACTTGCATTTTTTACATGCTTTCAAACTGCTAGGTTGGCAAAAGCTTGGGACAAGTAACAGGAGTTCACCCCATTATGCAGCACTTGAACCGCTGAACTGCTGACCTTTCAGTCGACAAACCGAGCATCTTAGCCACTGAGCCACCACGTTCCTACATATATGACTTATGAGAAGCTAAATTTTCTAATGTATAATTTACTGCTTTACTGCAGTATAGTTTACTGCTAAGTTTTTGTATTGTGGACATAATTTAAATACATTCAAAATGTTCCTCTCTTTTGTACGCAGTCTTCTCTTTTTCTGTTTTAGTCCTTTCCATTATCCATCCATCTGCATCATATCAAAGCCTGTTGAAATTCAGGCTTTCATCACAATGAGAGAGAAGGAATTCAACTAAGCCACAAAATAACACAAAAGCTCACCTATAAAATATTCCGTTTACTTAACATTGAATGTATGTTGATTAGTAATGTGTATTACATCGTAGATATTTAACTTTGCCACTTGATTAATTGAGTGCCCTACTTAATCAACACATTTAATCAAATATCAATATAGACTACCTGATCTCTCTTATTACAAACAAGCAGCTTGGTTTTCACCTGCATGGTGAGAACATGCAATGCATGGGGTATATCAATGCATTCAACTTACACAGTTAAGAAAAAAAATGCTGATCAAAATAATAATATCTTATGTATGTTTACCTGTATGTCATCACTTTAGTAATATTTAAAATATTCCCTAACACATTAATTTAAGCCAAAATTCTGAGACAATGGTAAAAATAGTGCCGAGGATCATCATTATGAAGAATTATGAATGGCCCCCTGTAGCACCACTGTTCCAAAAGCTGCATGTTTATAAGACGCAGTCATGCCAAATTTTAGAAACCTGTTTCTTGATTGTTCCATGAATTGAAGAAATAATGTTTTTCTTGAGGAGTCTTCAAAGAAGGGCAGCATACAAATATAATAATAATAATAATCATCATCATCATCATCATCATCATCATCATCCCAGGGGACAGCAGAATTGAGGAGAAGCAGCTAGAGAAGTTAGTGAAATATGAAGATCTAAAAATCGAGCTGCAACGACTCTGGCATAAGCCAGTGAAAGTGGTCCCGGTGGTATTTGGCATGCTGGGCGCAGTGCCAAAGGATCTCGGCGGACATTTGAAAACCATTGGAATTGACAAAATCTCCATCTTTCAATTGCAAAAGGCTGCTTTACTGGGATTGGGAAACATAATTCGCCGCTACATCACTCAGTCTTAGGGGCTTGGGAAGCGCCTGACTGGTGATGAAATACGAAATCCATCATAGTGATCTCATTTGCTGTGTTGTATTGACATAATAATAATAATAATAATAATAATAATAATAATAATAACAACAACAACAACAACAACAACATTATTCATGTAAAGGTCATTGTCCAGCAGTTAACTGGAATGCACTCCTGAGTGACACTGGGGGTAAATGGAAAAAAAATCACATCCACACATTGTTCTGTGACATATTTTCACTTATTTGGCAGATAATGGGAAAGTTCAAGGATTATCTGGCAAGTAAGGTTACAAGGCACATAGCTCTCGCGTGGAATGTTCATGGGGGAAGTTGGTATTATTATTGTGTAGCGGGAAGCCAGAGGAAGCGAACAAGCAGTTCCAGTGGTCAGTAGATCATTGACTGGCATTGTGGTGAAGGTTAGAGATGAGCGTCCTCATTCTGTTTCCCTCCAAGTGCGAAGGTCGCACTGTAATACGCTACCTGAATGCTAAGGGCATGAATGCTGCTGCATGCCCAAGTTGCTTACTTAAGTGCACAAAATTGACAGAGTCAGTGCCACCCGATAATTTCTTGAGTGTTTAGATATTGGAGGCGAGGGTTTTCTCAACTATATAGTGATAGGTGATGAAACTTGGGCTTATCACCATACTCCAGAGAGCAAATGTTAATCAATGCGGTGGCACCATACCCCTTCTCCTTCACCCCAAAAATTCAAAACTCAGCAATGAGCGATAAAAATCTTGGGCACCTATAGCAAACAAATCTTGGGCACCCATCACTTCAACGTTCATGCCCTTAGCATTCAGGTGGTGTATTACAGTGTGCACTTCGCACTTGGAGGGAAACAATGTGGACACTTATTTTTAACCTTCACCACAACACCAGTCGATGACACTGACACTGCTCATTCCCTTCCACTGGCTTCCTGCTACATGATAGTAATGCCAACTTTCCCCATGAACATTCCCCACAAGAGCTACATGCCTTGTAACCTTACTTTCCAGAAAATGCTCATAGTTGTGATGGTGAGAAGATAACATCTGTGACTGGCTGTCTAAAAGTAATGTTTGTTATCTGTTTGTGTAGGGAGATATGAGGGTACCAAATGCAACCAACAATTTACTGCTCATTCATCTTACCCTCAAAAAGCTGTCCAGCCTTTCCACAATATACTTTGTAGTACTTGTCGTGTGTAGGTGATTATGGAGCACCGGTGTATAAGAAATCTATTTTGAATTATATTTAAGAATAAAAAGACTTGCAATCCACGTCAAAAAGAAAGCATTCAGCCCCAGAATGTGACTTACTAATGCATTTTGAGGGGTTTGGAAAGCATTCTTCACAACTTATTATCGTAGACACTATATACTCTTCTGCAAGATGGTTAACAGTACAAATTACTGCCATATAAGACAGTACCTATCTTTATCACTGAGCTGTATAAGTTGTCAGTGTAATATTGTCAGTGTAATAATGCCAGAACTCATTGACAAGTGTACTGAACAAAGAACACAGCTCACATTGGGTCACACAATGAGCACAACTCAATTTTTGGAGTGCTTTTAGAGTTGAATGTTCAATTTAATCTGAACCATTAAAAATATATATGATACCCTTATGCTATTTCCACCCAATATTCTGTGTATCTCAAAAGAATGTAATCATTGGACAGTCAATTAAAGGAACCTATTGTATTCCAAATACTATAAGGTCTAGGATATCCTTCTGGAGAAAAAGCTGCTTCTTTCCACCAGAAAAAAAGATAAATATCAGCAGGAGTCAATACTTTTCCCCACCCATGCCATAGCCCCGTGGTTCATTAGGTGTTTGGCACTCCAATTCTATCCTGCCAAGCGAGTGTTCCAGACCCAATAAAATATTGTTGTTCCACCAGGCTTGCTTCAGTGTTTAGTCATAAGAGTCATAGAATAATAACAGAACAGTGGCCTATCTTGACCAAGAGCACATTAGTTATTATCTACAGTGCAAACACCCTCCATTTTATACTAACATTTTGGCAGTAAATCTAAACATAGCACTTAAAGCTACATCGTCATTTTGAAATCTAACTGAATCCTTTTCCTTCCAGCTGGCACCAATGAAAAGTGTCCCAGAGCAAAAAAAGAAAAGAAAAGAAAAAATAAAGCAGGAAAGAAAATTGAACTTTAGCTGGTGGCTTTTGCTCCCTCAGTTCTTTAACAGCAAGAATGGTTTTTATTGAGTTCTGAGCTAAGAAATGAAGAGAATTGACATATTATTATATTTTTATCTCTCTTTTATAAAGCAAGGCACCAAACCTGTAATCTTCCTGCCTCTTATTTTCTCCATAACAACCATCCTGTGGAGATAGGTTGGGCTGAGAAAGAGCATGACTACGCCAAACACCCAACTGGTTTCCATGCTTAAAGAATGACTAGAGCTCACAGTCTGCTGCACTGCAGGAGTTCAGCACCTCAACTACTTCACCAAACTGGTTTTCCATATACGTAGGCCTCTTTGATTGCCTTAGGAACCATCATGGGATAGGTGCCATGCACCTATCTTTCCCCCCAGCATCTGAGAAAGTAACTTATTGAAAGTAACTTCTGGAGAACAAAGTGCATCTTCTTATTTTTTAAAGAAAAAACAATCTTACTTCGTATCATTTGACTACGTATCAAATCGATCTCCTCCACTAAATTCTGTTGTGAGGAGTTTTGGAGCGATTAGGCAAATTGCATGGTAACCACCTTTTTAAAAAGTAACCACCTTTTCTGAATTTTTGCTGCAAATGTATACAAATAAACTGGTGGTTTCTTGGTTTACTAATTAAAAAGCAATATATATAATTTGTTTGTTTGTTTGACTTTTAAGGTGAGGAGGGGGGGGCAGTACGAATCTCCAAAGGGAGCTGATTCCAGAGGGCCAGAGCCCCCAAAGAGAAGGCTCTTCCCCTAGAGCCCACCCAATGACATTGTCTAGTTGAAGGATCTGGAGAAGGCCGACTCTGTGGGACCTGACCGATCGCTGGGATTCATGCAGTAGCAGGCAGTCCCGCAGGTATTCTGGCCCGATGCCATGTAGGGCTTTGTAGGTCATGACCAACACTTTGAATTGAGTCAATGCGGAGTGTTGGAGAGATATGTACATGCCTGGGCAAGCCCATGACAACTTGCGTGGCTGCATTCTGCACAATTTGTAGTTTCCAAACGCTCTTCAGAGGTAGCCCCTTGTAGAGAGCATGGCAGTAGTCGAACCCCGAGGTGATAAGGGCATGAGTAATTGTGAGCAGAGATTTCCTGTCCAAATAGGGATGCAAGTGGTACATCAGGTGAACCTGGACAAAGGCCCCCCTTGCCACAGCCAAAGATGATGGTCTACATATATATAAAGGAAATGGAGTACCTCCCTTATGATACCAGGTTGCAATGTCTTGGTCTCTTCAGCCTTGAAAGACAGTGTTTAAGGGGTGACTTGATCGAAGTATATAAAATCATGTATGGGATAGAAAAGGTGAATAGAGAAAAATTAATTTCTCTATAACACAATACTAGGACAAGGGGGCACTCCCTAAAGCTCATAGGTAAGAAAGTGAGAACAAACCAAGGGAAATATTTCTTCACCCAGAGGGTCATTGGTTTATGGAATTCACTTCCAGAAGAGGTCGTGACAGCTGCCAGCCTTGATGATTTCAAGGCAGGATTAGACAGATTCATGGATGCCATGTGTTTATTGAAACGGATGTCCATGTGCTGCCTCTGTTTGTTGAGGCAGGCATGATTTTCTTGAGTACCATTTGTTGGGGGTCAGGGGAAAGGGAGTGTCTTGCCTTCTCTTTCTCAAGATTCCCATGGACAATTGATGACACAGAATGCTGGACTCGATGGGCTTTGGCCTGATTCAGCATGGCTCTTCTTATGTTCTTAGCGGGGAGGAAACTAAGCTACACTATGTTGAAGGGGGGAATTATATCAAATATGTTTATAAGTACTGTAAAGAAGATCAGAAGACACTTTAAATATCTTTAGCCCCTTTTTCTGCACATTTTATTGTTTTCGACTCTTATTCCTTCTTTTCTTCTACTTCTTTGTCTTTATCATTTAACTTTGTAAGAAAAATATATATATAAAGAAAAGTAAGCAAACTTTGATCATCTGAAAGCGCAAGTAGGAAAATGCTTAGTTAAATCAAAAGAACAGACTTGTGTAATACCCACTGTGTTGGAGAGCTGGTGTGTAAGAAGCATCTGGACATAACCAGGAGGTGTGATGATTGCCATACATGTATAAAGTGTGATTCTCTGTGAGTTCTGAGGGAGCGATAACTCCCAGAAACCTGCAGAGAGACTTATTGCCTAAGACCTAATTAGAGCCAACATTACAAGAAATCTCAGTAAAATACAAAGTTGAAGAAAGTTGAAAAGTTATATCTGCTGCAGATAAATTTTGTAATTAAAAGAACAAAGGAGTTATTGCAAGCAGAAATGTAGAAATTCTTTGTGGAAAGGAAAAATAATGAATTTCTGCTAGAAACAGTTCAATTGTTTGCATTTGTTGTGTTTCAAAATGGTTTAAGTCTGAGTGAAATTATATTTTTATGAATTTTTAATTTTTTTTAAAAAAAAATGGATATGCCCATAGATTTATCATCAAAGGTCACATATTCATAACCCTGTTTCCCTGAAAATAAGTAAGACATAGGAAACATTTTGTTAGAATTGCCTAATATAAGGCATCCCCCGAAAGTAAGACACAGGAGACATTTTGTTTCACAGCATTCCCGAACAGAACATATATAACACATAATTGAAGAAAGTATAATTGTTGTACATGGAAATAATGGTGCAGTAGTAGTAATAAATTCTTGATAGGTTTCACAGTTTGTCTGGTTATGCTGGTTTGTGATAACAACTACTGTACAGTATATAATAAATGTTCATTTTTTTTGTTCAGCAATAAATGTGAATTCTTCTTCATTGAAAAAAGAAGAAGACATCCCCTGAAAATAAGACGTAGCACTTCTTTGGGAGCAAGAATTAATATAAGACACTGCCTTATTTTCGGGGATACAGGGTATGCAGATAGTAAATATATAAACTAATTAGATCATATGTTTACTGGTGGAAAAAAAAGAAAAAGAAAAAATGGTATCCTGGGTGAAAATGCATGAGCCCATAACTGCTTGAAAAATTGCTCATGAATTACAATTTTAGGAAGAAGGAATGAGATACCATTGAATCCCTGCTTATTTACATGTATTTAATTTAATAATTATTATACTGCCCAATTTTATAGATGCACATTGTGAGACAGTGTGTACATATATTACTGGCTTCCAGAGTATATTCCAAAAAGCTGTTAAGACCTGGCTTTTCTGGCAGGCCTGGAATTAGATTGATTGTAAGTATGTTTTTTTTAAAATAATATTGCTGTTTTTAAAACACATTGATTTTATTGTTCCTTTTTTATTGCTTTTTTCTGATTTGGAATGAGTGGCATATAAATACAATTAATTAATTAATTAAAATAAATAAATATAAAATATAATGTAAGGTGTCAGCTTTTACTTCTAAATTACAATAGCATTATTTTCCTATTCTATTTGCCAAAAAGCCTGTATATACTTAGTTGCAGTAATAACAATGAAAAATACTGTGTTTTTATGCATATGTAAACTATTGTTCCCAAACTTTGTCCCTCATTACCCGAAACAGCTTATCAGAAAATCGTTTTTACCCAGTGTAAATAAAACACTTTAACTTGATTTAAATGTTCCTGTTTTAATTGAGTAATGGGTTTGCGTGCCATGATGTAAAGAAATAAAAAGAATCTCTACCCAATATGGAACAATTTACCCAGTTTGGGAAGTGCTGGTGAAGACCTTAGTGATGTGATTCACACTCTGATATATTTATTTATTTTATTTATTTATTTTGTCCAATACACAATGAGGGTTTTAGTGGGTATATATCAATATACACATAGTAAAATACATGATGAAGGTTACAGAGGAGATACTCATAGTAAAATATATCTAAGAAATAATAGAAAAGAAGATAGAGGAATAGAATATATCAATGAAAGAATAGAAGAAGAGATATAGGAATAGAGGAAATGTATAGGAGATATAGTAAGTAGGCAGTAAGCTTTTTTCATCTTTGCAAACCCTGCCTATCAGTGTTCCTGGGAAAATACTTTTGTGTCTCATTCTTCTGTTAGAAATAATTGAGGTGGATTCAATGAGCGAAAGAAAGACTCACTTCTCCTTCTCTTTTAAAAATCTAGTTTGCTCTTGTTTGATCCCCTGGTTTTTCCTGAATCCTGACCCTTTCATCCCTATTTTCCGTATTTAATCTATTTGTCAGACTTTTGTATCCTCCTCATTAGTCTCTCTCTGTTCACTCCATTAGGAGTCCGTCAGCTCTTTCATTCCTACTCCTTTCATTTGCTCAACTCTCTTCAGAATAAAACAAAGCAAAGTTCCATTTGTTTCAGCTCTTTTGTCTGTTTTCTACTAGGTAGTCTTCATTGCTTGGCTAAAATTGTGATAGTCTAACCTTGTCAGCTTACTAGCAAACAAGTCGGATGGCCCATTAAGACAAGTTGGCAATGCTTGGGTGACTGTTCAGTGTTATAGTTTTGCTTTTTTTAAAGTTTCCAAAAGTTTTCATGATTTTATTCATGTTTATTCATGTTTAATCTATGTTGTCTATTCTGGAAGGCCCTTTGCATGTTACGGTATTGTCCTTTCCTCTTTTCTGCTATGTCTACTTTAAAAAGATGCAGGGAGAATATTTCAGAATATGGTGATGAAATGCTTGAAGCTATCTGTCGGAAACTTGAGACTGTTAACGTTTCTATCACTCCTTCTGTTTTCATCTCATCTGCCAAAAAATGAGGCAGCTGGAGGCATTTCTGATGCTTTCCCATTATAGCCTCTGATTGAAAAATTTCAAATCAGTTTGAATTGTTGCCTTTCACATTTATATCTTGAATTTGACTTAGCTTCAACTCAGATCTTTGCAAATTTGCATATTTACCACTATTCTCTATGACAGAGATCCATTGTGTCCATATCATTTTCCTTCTATTTTAGGGATAGTATCTGCTCCAGAGGAATATTTTCCTGCCTACAGAATTACAGGAAAACAGAATTGAAAGGGACTAGTTCTTCTAGTCCAACTCCCACCTCAAGCAGGAGTCTCTGTCTTATTCCAGAAAAATGGTGGTGCAGTTTCTTCATAAAAACTTCCATTGATGGAGCACCCACAACTTTGGAAGGCAAGCCATTCTACTGGTTAATTGTTTTCACTGTTAGTAAATTTAGTTCTAGGTTGCTTCTCTTCTTTGTTACTTTCAATCCATTGTTTTTTGTCTAACCTTCTGGAATTTTGGAAAGTAAGTTGATCCCTTATTTGTGGAAGTTGTGACAGTTCTTACAAGTTACAGTAGTCCCTCGCTATACCGCGCTTCACCTACTGCGGCTTCACTTCATCGCAGGTTTTCAAGAAATATTAATGAGAAAAATCATTCGCGGATCTTCGCTGGTTCGGGGGTTTCTGAGGAAGTCAATCAGCAGATTTAAACAGCTTGCCGAACTCGATCGGCAGGTTTTTCAAAAAATATATATCTAAAATTGTAAATACTGTATTTAAATACTGTATCTAAAATAAATACTGTGTGGGAAGGGTTTATAAACACTTAAAACAATGAAAACTTACCAAACAATTACAATATAAATACTTAAATAAGTACTATCAGTCGATAAATTCCCCATCGCGGATTTCACCTATCGCGGCTGGGTCTGGAACGTAACACCGGCAATAGGTGAGGGACTATTGTATATCCTTATGGCAGTAACCCTCGCTGCTACTTCACATACCCTATTGAAAAGTCTAGAGACAAGGCTTAGTAAATACAGTTCCTTTATTCAGCCCTTAAAAAGGGAAGTGACACTCAGCGGGAACACGTCTGAGTTAACCTGGAGAGAAACCGCTCTTTTATACATTTGCGGCTCCCGCCAAAAGAGAGCAGCCCGCGTCTAAGCCAATCAGGCGCGACTTCCTGTTTCCAGCTCAGACAGCATTTCTCCGGGAACCAACTATTTACATAGGATACAACACCCCTCCCTCCTTAGTCAGAATACATCAATCAAGTAAGCCACGTGACGAAATCCTCCAATCTGCTTGGTCAACGCATGGCTCGCTCCGACCTGCGCAGTTCATTTGAGTCCTCGCTTCCAACGGTGGAGGTCGGTTCGCCTGTACTTCCCCAGTGCGGCTGGGGCCTAGTTTGGGCTCTGGCCCGCTGAGTCGATTGGGCAGGCACAACACCGACCTCTGAGGACGAAGATGGCTCGGCATCGCTGGAGGACCCTTCCCGGCTCGATAAGTCCATTTGAATGTCCATTAAGGCGGGTTGCGCGTTACAGTCTATTAGAGTGACAATTGTCTGTGCGAGTGCTGTCGGTTCATCGACAGGGAGTTGCTGGTAAGCTTGGGCTAAATCGATTTTTGCGAACACTTTCCCTTCCCCCAGGGAGTGAAGGAGCTGTTGTACCACTGGAATGGGGTAAGGGTGATGTTGGAGGGCTTTGTTGAGCGTTGACTTATAGTCAGCGCAAACCCTCAAAGAGCCATCCGGTTTAAGAGGCGTGACTATGGGTGTTTCCCATGGCCCCTGCTCTACAGGAACTAAAATGCCCTGGCTTATGAGCTTATCTAGCTGTAGGTCAAGCTTGGGAAGGAGCGGGAGGGGTACCCTGCGTGGTTTGAGCCGGACAGGAGGGACCTTGGGGTCAATAGAAAAGGAGATAGGGGGCCCTTTATACGCTCCCAAGGTGGGGCTAAACACTTCTGGGAATTCCTGTAAGAAGTTAGGCAAGCTATCAGAGTTAACAGTACAGATACCAGAAATTTCAATTCCCAATTGTTCCATCCAAGCCAAACCCAGGAGAGAGTGTCTAGCCCCTGCAACAACAATCATAGGAAGGGTACATTTAACAGTCTTAAACATAATCGGTACATTCACTTGGCCTAGAACAGGTATTATTCCCCCTTGAAAATCTCTAATTACCAATGAGGTTTGTAAAAGGTCAGACTTTGAGAGGCTAGGCATGTACATTATAAGCTTTTCCCATGGCATAATGGTGTATTTAGACCTCGTATCAAGTTCCATAGAGCATGGCTTGTTGTTTAGGAGCAGTGAGATTACAATCTTGCCCCCATTTTTTGTTGCCGTGCTATTTACGGAAAATTGATTGTTACCTCTTGAGTAGTCGCGGTTAGCGGTTGAGTAGTTCTTGCGGCCGGAAAACTGGGGAAACCGGTTTTCGCGCGGTTGAGGTGTTTGGGTCTGGAAACGAGGAGGACGAGGAGTGGAGAAAGATTTCTCAGGCACGGGTGCTCTGCAGGCTTTGGCGATATGGCCGCGTCGGTTGCAGAGGTGGCAAATGGCGTCCCGGAAGGGGCAGCGTTGGCGCGGATGGTTTCCTTGGCAGCCGGCGCAGGGGGCGACGGGGCGAGGGTATCTGGGTTGTCTCAGCTGGTCCTGTTGCAGCAGAAAACAGCTGTCCTCATTGAGGGCTGGTGGGCTGAGGTCGATCTTGGCGATGACTTCCCGCTTGTCGTGCTCCTTCAGCTCCTTGGCAGCAGCGTCGGCGACCTCTGCGGTTTGTGCCAGCTTGATTACTGCCTGGAGAGACGGCTCGTCTTCGGTGAGGAGCTTGTTTCGGACCATGGCATTTCTCATGGCGAAGATTAGGGCGTCAGTGAGGCAAGCTTCTGGGCTATCAAACTTACATTTTGAAAGCACCGTTCGAAGACGCGTAGTGAACTGATTAATGGATTCAGATTCGAGCTGGGCCATTCTTGAAAACTGGTGCCGGAAAACGACGGCTGGTTTCGTAGGCTTGAAATGGCTCGCGAGCTTGGTTTGCAGGACGTCCCAAGCGACGGATTTGGCTGGAAGCGGATCGGTGAGAGTCTGGGCGAGATCGAATATTTCTGGGCCGCAGTAATTCAGGAAGATTGCCCGCTTTCGTTCGGTGTCGGCGTCCCTTATTCCGGCAGCTTCGAGGAAAATCTCGAACTTGGCCATGTAGGCGTCCCAGGAGGCTTTCTCTGGATCGAAGAACTCAGGAGCCCGGCCGATTTGAAGGTTGTTCATCTTGCACGCGTGGTTCTTCCGTCCGTCGTCGCCAGTGAAAAGTCTAGAGACAAGGCTTAGTAAAGACGGTTCCTTTATTCAGCCCTTAAAAAGGGAAGTGACACTCAGCGGGAACACGTCTGAGTTAACCTGGAGAGAAACCGCTCTTTTATACATTTGCGGCTCCCGCCAAAAGAGAGCAGCCCGCGTCTGAGCCAATCAGGCGCGACTTCCTGTTTCCAGCTCAGACAGCGTTTCTCCGGGAACCAACTATTTACATAGGATACAACACCTATAGTTCCCCAAGACCAGAATTTAATGCATAAAAGTAGAAATTCTTTGGAACCCATTTCCCCCCCATAAAAATATCACTATAGAAAAATCTCTAATGCATATTACACTGATAGTGGTAGGAACTATGCAGTAGCCAATATTTATAATGCCAAATATATGAATCTGTTATACCCGCATTCTAAATTTGCTTTACATGTGTGCATTTTGCTTGGTAGAAGAATGAACTTAAAATCTCACATAGTTTTAAAATATATTTGATGATATTATTCTACTTCAAATTTACATAACAGTATTAAGATGTTTTTAAAAATCCAAAATTTTCTCTTCCTTTTTCATTCGATTTTTTTTAACTTAGGTAAGATTGAAGTACTAACGATTGCACTGCAAATTTATTCATTTATTGTGTTCTAATTAATTTAAGACTATTTCATGCATCCTGGAGACCTCCAATTAGTTTTCTTCATTGACGAAAAGCCATATCTATTGATTCAATTTAAATTGTGTTTAATAGAATTTATTCTCTAGTAAGTAAGTTTAAAATTGTTGGCTTAATTGAATCAGTAAGTTAAAAACTATTCAATGAATGGATCTCTTAATGACTTAGCTTAGGGATGAACAATTCACCACAAACAAAGAAGTAGGCCTTTGCTTCAAAGCTACAGAAGTGGTTCACACTCTAATAGCAGATAATTCACAATTTTTTAATAAACTAGAATTAGAACTTCCTCAGCATGCTCTTTCTTTCAAAGGATACCTTGTAAAAGATCATTTCAATAAATTGCTGCAAATCAGGCTGAACTTTCTAATTTTATTTTATTTTTATTTATTTATTTTGTCCAATACACAATAATACACAATGAAGGTTATAGAGGATATAGTAGAGAAGAAATCCGAGATATAGGAGAGACTATAGGGCAGGGGACGGAAGGCACTCTAGTGCGCTTATGTACGCCCCTTACTGACCTCTTAGGAATCAGGAGAGGTCAACCATGGATAATGCAACCCACTCTATTGAGCTTTCAAATTATTGGCCATGTCTTCAAAGATGACAATTCCTTCCAAAGGAAAAATAAAAATGGTAATGCTTTAAATTTTACTTCCTAAGACCAGAAACATAGAACTTAAAACATTGTGGAAACATAAAATACAAAACCATATTAACTTTATAAGCCATGCACACGAGGAAAATTTTAATAGGAAATCCCATTTTAAAACCACTGAAGACAAATCATTAGGAGTAAAGAGGGAAACACATAGAACGTTAGATAAATTCAATGCAGCTGATCTTATTATAGTTATTACTTATTTCTTCATTCAGTAAAGATATTAGCTAAGTGTAGGAGGTCTCCAGATTGAATAAATGGTAAAATCCATTTATTTACTACTGGTTCTGTGGGCATGGCTTGATGGGCATGGTGTGGCTTGGTGGGTATGACTTGGTGGGCATGGCAGGGAAAGGATACTGCAAAATCTCCATTCCCACTCCATTCAGAGGGGAAGGATACTGCAAAATCTCCATTCCCACCACACTCTGGGGCCAGACAGAGATGTTACTTGCCAGTTTTCCAAACTACTCAAAGTTTCTGCTACTGGTTCTCCAAAACCTGTCAGAACCTGCTGGATTTCACTCCTTGATTACAATCTTCTCAGTATTGTTTTGGCCTTGCTTAATCAAAGAACAGTATAGCGATATATTGGATCTAAATAGCAAACCAGAGAGCTGCTAAACCTATGTATCCAAGTGGCTATTAAGAAAATGCATTTATTTCCTAGTTACATACATTACTTACAGCAGAGAGGGGCGGCATACAAATCCAATTAATAATAATAATAATAATAATAATAATAATAATAATAATAACAACAACAACAACAACAACAACAACAACAACAACAACAACAATAAATTCATTAATTTTGCTTCAAATTATCCAAAAATGCCAAAATAGATCAGGGTTATATTGCTTATGAAAATCAGTATACAAACAAGTATCATATTTAGTAATACCTAAAATAATGGATGTATGGAAACAAGACCTCTCACCTCATTAGAAGCCTGAGAAAAGCATTACAGAGACTGGACAGTAGAAGGAAACATAAATGGTTTGGATTCTAATTCTTTAAATATGGTTTGCTTTTGAAATACATCTTTCAGTAGTATTCCTTCATTATGATTTCCTAACTTTTCTTCAATAAAAACTATTCATCAGAAGTTGTTTAAAAGTTATCTAGTTGGTTTCAGTCCTGCTGTTTGATGCTTATTACTATTAGTGAGGAAAATTTGGTAGGCATGACTAAGGCCTTAACTTAGTTAATTATTCCTTTATCCTACTCAAAAGCAACATATGTTGGTTATCACGTTTAAAGCCCTAAATGGCTCAGGGCCAGACTATTTACGGGACCACCTCCTCCCTCCTCCCTCATTGCGGCCAGTAAGGGCCCACAGAGTCAGCCTTCTCCAGGTCCCACCCACCAAACAATGTCAGTTGGTGGGACCTCAGGGAAAAGCCTTCTCTGTGGCCGCTCTGACCCCATGGAATCAACTGCCCCCAGAGATTTACATTAACTCCCCCCTACCGGTTTTCTGGAAAGCTGTTAAAACCTGGCTGTTCTGGCAGGCCTGGAATTAAGACTGATTGTTACAAGTATGTTTTTTTAATACATGCAATTTTAGTTATGTTTTTAATTGGTTTTTTACTTATATTGTATTTATACCTGTTGTTAGCCTCTCAGAGTCCGTTTGGAGTTAGCAGCATATAAATTAAATTAAACAAACAAACAAACAAATAAATGCATACATACATTATATTTATGATGAAGTTAACATTTATTAATCTTGTATTAAGGAAGTTCATGAAAAATATACATAAAATATGAGCAGTAAACAGCATAATTTAATACATAAAATAAATAAAAGAGAAATGGGCTCATTATGAATTTGTGAAACTAAGAGAAAGACAAGGGTAATGTAATAGATTTGAATGAAAGTGTTCCGATCTCTTGTAGTAGAATTGATAAATACATGCATGAAACTAACAATGCAGGTTTAATTATAAAGAAAGGGCCTAAAGTTTTTTATCAGGAAAAAAAATAAATTGATATTATCTGGCTTGTGAATACTCATGAAAACAGCATTTTATAGGTTGGTGATAATAGCATGTTATGTTGCAGTGAATGGCGAAAATGTAAGAATAAGGGAAGATAAATACAGTGGTACCTCGGTTTTTGAACGCTTCCTTTCTCGTACATTTCGGATACCGAACAAAATTTTCTGCAAAAATTTGCTTCAGTATCCGAACAAAAATTCGGATACTGAACAGAAAATTTTGGTTTCTATCCGAAATGTAAGATCTGAGGGACGAGGTGAGAGGGAATGGGAGTCGCAACGCCCCTCCTGGCCACCCTCTTAATAGCCTTCCAGTCTCTACCTTGTAACTTCTCCACACAGCAGGAAGGGTAGGTCTGGCTACAATACCAGCAGCTTCGTGGGGGCTACTTTCCTCAGCGTTCAGTCGGTTACCTACAAGCAGCTGCACCAATTTTTTTTCCCGGTGGTGGCGGCTCCGTCAGCTTCCCTTCAAGGAGCAGCAGCAGCATGGGCAATGTCGCGTGGTTCAGTTGGTTACCTCCAGGCAGTTGCACCAACTTTTTCTTTCCCCACTGCGGCTCCGGCGGCTTCCCGGAAGCTGCCCAAGCCGCCGCCACGGGGAAAGAAAAAGTTGGTGCAACTGCCTGGAGGTAACCAACTGAACCGCGCGACATTCCCCATGCTGCTGCTGCTCCTTGAAGGGAAGCCGACGGAGCCGCCACCGCCAGGAAAAAAAAATTGGTGCAGCTGCTTGTAGGTAACCGACTGAACGCTGAGGAAAGTAGCCCCCATGAAGCTGCCAGTATTGTAGCCAGACCTACCCTTCCTGCTGCGTGGAGAAGTTACAAGGTAGAGACTGGAAGGCTATTAAGAGGGCGGCCAGGAGGGGCGTTCCGACTCCCATTCCCTCTCATCCCGTCCCCTGAGATCTTTATCCCATAGGAAATAGAGGAAATACTGTAGATTTAATTGGTTCCCAGCAAGTCAATGGGCTGGGAACCAATTAAATCCATTTCCATTATTTCCTATGGGATAAATTAATTCGGTTCTCGACCAAATCGGTTCTCAACCACAGTTCTAGAACGGATTATGGTCGAGAACCGAGGTACCACTGTACATTTAGTTGGGAAATTTCTACTGGTTTTCTTATTTTTGTGTAGTAGTATTCTTTCTGAGAAGAAGTTTGGAGGGGGGGAAACAGTGTTTTATGTCAGTCTTTAATTATATATTGGGATGTATAAGAAAATATAAATTCTTTTTGACAATTTCTTTACCATGCCCTGTAATATATATTTTGGAAATCCTCCAATATCTCTTCTGAGATCACATCATTTGTGGCAGATAAATGGACTTGGCTTGGAGTATTACCTACTTTTTTGAGTGAAAAGTCCAAAGAAGAACAAGGAAGTTGTAGCCTGTATGTAAAATTTATAAGACAGTCTCAAACAGCCATGAATAGAAAGAGAAGAGGAAACTGCTTGGAACAGATTGAAAAGAATTGAGTTAAAGAGTGCCACAAAAATGTGTGGAGTTATGCTAATGGGAAATATGAAAAAAGATGCTTAGTGGAATGATGAAGTGAAAGAAGCTGTGGATGAGAAAACTTTGATATAAAAGAATGAAAAGATGATGCAAAAGGTGAATATGAAAAAAATGTGTCATATAATGCAAATAGCACAAACCGCAAGTGCAAATTTAGTCACAAATTTAGAATTTAGTCAAAGAAAGCAAAGAATAGTTAAGGTTAAAAGCGGTAGAAAAATTGTAGAGCAAATTTAACTGTCTGTTTTTGTGTGTGTTTGTATGTGTGTGTGTGTTTAGAAATCAATAAAGAGAATTAAACAAGGAATTTCCATAGAGTATATGGAATTAACTATAAAAGTGGCAAAATTATTTAGAATGATATTAAAATGAAGGAGTATTAAAAGAGTATTTTAGAGATCTGTAAGTGAATGAAAGCAATATGTTGAGGGGTGAAATTGAAACAAATGTTATAAATGCTAGAATCCAAGAAAAATGATGAAAAGCAAGTCATAAATATTGTGAAAATGTTGAGAAATGGCAAGAGCATATATGTAGCTGGTGTAATTGGAGAAATATTAAAATATGAAGTAGTTTACTTTGGAGTGCTTATATAACCACTTAATCTATGCGTGAAGCTACATTAGTGCCTGGTGGCTGAAAGAATGCCATTATTTTTCTCTTGTATAAAGGGGCTAAACAATGCAATTCTCCTACACAATGGCAAGAATGAATTCCAAGGCTAGAATAGGGAAGCTGATTCCCTCTTTAACAGATGGGAGAAAGTGTTTGGCCAAATTCTAATTGAAATGTAAAAAAAAAAAAGAATGAACAAAAGTTGAAAAGTAGAGTGCAATGTAGCTTTATGTTAGAGATCTGTAGACCAGATTAGAGTTCCTTCATTTTTGTATATACCAGTAATGGTGAATCTTTTTTCCCCTCGGGTGCTGAAAGCACGCAGGTACACTTCTGCCCAAACTCATAATTCAGTGCCATTTGTTTGTTTGTATGTTTGTTTGATTTGTATACCGCCCCTCTCTGCAGACTTGGGGCAGCTAACAACAGTAAAAAGACAACATAAAAAAATCTAATATTAAAAATCTAAAAAACCCAATTTAAGAGATCAGTCATACATACAGTCATGCCATACATAAATTTTATAAGCCTAGGGGAAGGCTTCAATTCCCCCATGCCTGATGACAGAGGTGGGTTTTTAAGCACTTTGAAAGGAAAGGAGGGTGGGGGCAACTCTGATATCTGGGGGGAGTTGGTTCCATAGGGATGGGGCCACCACAGAGAAGGTTCTTCCCCTGGGTCCCGCCAAACAACATTGTTTAGTTGACGGGACCCGGAGAAGGCCAACTCTGTGGGACCTAACTGGTTGCTGGGATTCATGCAGCAGAAGGCGGTCCAGGAGATATTCTGGTCCGATGCCATGAAGGGCTTTATAGGTCATAACCAACATTTTGAATTGTGACCGGAAACCGATCGGCAACCAATGCAGACTGTGGAGTGTTGGAGTAACATGGGCATATTTAGGAAAGCCCATGATAGCTCTCGCAGCTGCATTCTGGACGATCTGGAGTTTCATGCACCTGGCCCCTGTGCATGCCCATATGATACCATGGTACTGCCACCCAACCATGTCTGTGCAACCCCCATGTGTTCCCCTATGCATATGCGCACAACTTCTTGTGCCCCAGTTTGAGCTAGCAGCCCTCCCTGAAGCCTCCAGACGCCTTTTTCCAAACTTCTGGTAGGACTGGTACGCCCATTTTTTGCCCTTCCCAGGCTTCAGAGGCTTTCTTGGAGCCTGGGAAGGATGGAAATGACCTCCCTGCTCCCCAGAGGCTGGAAATGTCCCATTTTCTGATTTCCAGTAGGTTCGGTAGGTCCATTTGTCATGGTTTCCAGGCTCCAGAGGCTTTATTGGAACTTGAGGAGGGCAACAACGGCCTCCCCATGCCCCTGGAGGCCCTCAGGAGGCTGAAAACACCCTCCCTGAGCCTCTGTGGAATCCCTGTACTTACTTGGCATCCAAAACAGGTTGTGTGGAGATTCCTGGGAGGGGAGGGGCAGCTTGGGCAGGGGCAGCCGAAAATCAGCTGGCAGGTACGTGCATGTGTGCTGGAGCTGAGTTAGGGCAATGGCTCACCTGCCTGCAGATATGGCTCAGTGTGCCACCTGTGGCATGCATGTCATAGGTTCGCCATCATCATAGGTTTCCTTTTTTACTGCCAGGTGTACTTCATATTATAAATTGAGAAAGAGCCTGAATAAGCAACAAATTATGTGGGAACTGAGTAAGAGGGATTCCTCTTTACAGGTAGTCCTCAACTTACAACAGTTCCCTTAGTCACCGTTCGAAGTTGCAACGGCACTTTAAAAAGTGACTCATGACCATTTTTCATACTTATGACCATTGCGGCATCCCCATGGCCATGTGATTTACATTTGAATGCTTGATCACTGATTCATCTTCCTGATTGGTTGTAGTGTCCCAGGGTCACGTGATCACCTTTTATGACCTTCTGAAAAACAAACTCAATGGAGAAACCAAATGCACATAACAACTGTGTTAGCAATTTAACAACTGCAGTGATTTGATTTAGCACATGTGGCAAGAAAAGTCATAAAATGGATCAAAACCCACGTAACAATTTTCTCACTTAGCAACATAAATGTTGGGCTCGGTTGTAGTTGTAAATAAAGGACTACCTGTATTACTTTCTGGATTTTATATCCGAGACCTTATCCCTGGATTTATCCAGGACTCTCTGGTAGACTCCTCCCAAAAATTCACAGGTACAAATTTCAGACACACACAAGTTTGAAAATTCAAAGCAATGTTCTTTATAATGAAAATTCACTTAAACCAAGCCCTCTTTTGGTATAGCAAAGAGCACTGGTCTCCAAACAAACTGGTAATTTGTACAAGTCCCTTATCAGTTCTGTGATACTTAGCTTGCACCTGTGAGGCAATTCACAGTCCTTCTTTCACAAAGTGAAACACACTTTACTCTGGATTAGTTTCAAAGCGGGGGAAAATCAGCACACAAAAGGTCAAAGTCAGTAAAGCAGTCACGAAACACAACGATCAGATAATCCTCCACAGTGGCCAAACCCACAGGCTGCTCTTTATAGCAGCCTCACTAATTACCACAGCCCCACCCAACCACAGGTGGCCTCATTTTCTTTGATAATAATCTCTCAGTTGTTGTTGCCTATGCATCGGTCTCCGAATGCCTGGCTGTATCATTAACTCTTGTTCTGAATCCAAGGAGGAGAGAGATAATTGATCTCCCTCTGAGCTGTCTGCCACACTCTCCTCCTCCCTGTCACTCACGTCTTCTTGGTCAGAGGAGCCTTCATCATCAGATTTCACCAGGGGCAAAACAGGCCTGCAGCATGTGGATGTCTCCCCCACATCCACAGTCCTTGGGGCAGGAGCTGGGCCAGAGCTAACCACAACAGAAATCAGTGATGGGCTCCTACGCGAACGGTCAGGAATACAGTTCTGGTAGCAAAATTTGGAGCTCCACCCCAGAGCACTCAATTTGCACTGAAAGATGTTGAAACAAAATGCCTAAGCCACAGCCACAGTGTGGTAGTAAAAATTTTGGTAGCCCATCACTGGGTGAAATGCTACCGGTTCGGCCCAGTTGGGAGTACCAAGAGTGGTGGCCGGCTGTTGTTCAGAGAACCATAGTGGTGCCAGCACGAGGCTCCATCTACCCACCTGGACATCACCATTTTTTTATACCTTTGCACAAGGCCTCCTATGTATGCACAGAGGATTATAAAAAGAAAATGGTGGTGTCCAGGTGTGTGGGAAACTATCTGCGCATGTTTTCTTTCCATGTGCAAAGGGTGAAGAAGTGTGCACTTAGTCTGAACTGGTAGGGAAGATGTTGTGGTTAGCTCTGGCCCAGCTCCTGCCCCAAGGAATGTGGAGGTGGGGAAAACATCCACATGCCACAGGCCTGTTTTGCTCCCGATAGAACCTGCTGACGAAGTCTCCTCTGACCAAGGAAGTGTGAGTGACAGGGAAGAGGGGAGTTTGGCAGACAGCCCAGGAGGAGATCAATCTTTCTTATCATCCCTGGATTCTGAACAAGAACTTATGGCAGACCCACGCATGCATAGAGTGATGCATAGGAAAGAACAACTGAAGGATTATTACAGGAGATAAGTGAGGCCACCTGTGGTTGGGTGGGGCTGCTGTAATTAGTGCTACAGATAAAAAGAACAGCATGCTGATTTAGCCTTGTGGAAGTTTATCTGATTCATTGTTTCATCAAGATCGTGGTTTTTGCTGTTTCCCTGTTCAAGTTTGTGTGTGGACTTTCTGGACTTTAGAACTGGACTCAATTTCCCAGTTATTGGGTGAGAAATTGGACTGCATTTAACCTGTACCTTGTGTGTACCTGAAAATCCCTTTGACATTTAAAAAGGGAGCTGTTTCTGTTTTTCTGTTGATAAAGACTTTTGGTTTTCTTTCTATCGTGTGGTGTGTGTCTTTCTGGACTAATTACCCTGTAATTACGAGCAGTTGGGACACGCTGGCAGAAGACAAGGTAAGTAGATTTCACTGCTGTATTTATCAGTCCTGTTTTGATAAATTACAAGACTGCCTTTAACCAAATTTAAAGGCCCTCTGGGATGGATAGCCTGAAGCTGCAAAGTAGACTTTAATACAGTGGAACCCCGACATAAGAGCTGCTCTACTTAAGAGCAACTCGAGATAAGAGCTGGGAGGGGAGAGATATTTTTGTTCTACTTACAAGCCCAAATTCGAGATACAAGCGCCAAGGAGCTGTCTCCTGAAGCCAAACGCTAACTTCCGCGTTCGGCTTCAGGAGACAGCTGCGAAGCGGCGCGCGTGTTTTAAAAGGTTGCAGCTGGCCTGGGGGGCTCGGGGGGTGCTTGCAGTTTTCTTTCTTGCTCTTTTTCTTTCTCTCTTTTACCTTCCCTTCCTCTATTTCTTCTTTTCTTTCTCCTTCCCACCTTCTTCCCTCCCTCCCTCCCTTCACTCATTCCTCTCTTACTCTCCCCTTTCATAAGTTTCCTTGCTTCCTTCCTCTGTTCCTGTCCCTTCCCTCTTTCCTTCCTTCCTTCCCACCCTCCGTCCATTCATTCACCCATTCCTCTCTTGATCGCTTAAAGCCGGTCCCTGGTGCAAAAAGGGTTGGGGACCTCTGTCCTACAGGATTGGGTGGCAGAGAAGTTGAACATATGTAAATTTAAAAGTTTAAGAAAGTTTACAAGTTAAGTGAAAGAAACTTCATTATTCATTTATATATACATGTACATTTCTTCATTAAAAACATGTCTTTCTGCATAATTTAGACTAACTTTGTGAGTTTTTTGAGGGCTGGAACCAATTAAAATTATTTACATTAATTCCTATGGGGAAAAGTCGTTCGAGATAAGAGCTGCTCGACTTAAGAGCCCAGGTCCGGAACGAATTAAACTCGTATCTCGAGGTACCACTGTACTTCACTTAGCACTGAAAATCTCAACAAAAGCCACATTTGCAATATCAAGTTAGATTTGCACATTCTGGGTTTCTAGGAGAATGGCACAAGATCACATTCTCATACTGCCAAATCTGTATGATTACCAGCTGTATATATTTTCACCTGGGATGTTTCCATTTTGCTTCTTTACTAGTAAATGCAGGATGACAACAAAGCCCTGCATATTGTATTTCCACTTTCAGGACATGGGTGTTGGGTAAAATATCAAAATAATAATAGCTCTATATTCCCAATGTCTGGAATATAGTCTTAAATCCCTGGTGATTCAAGAGAAGCAGCAAAGAATCAGTAACATAACTGGCCCTGTGCCTAGAGGTTCTTCCTTTTTCACACATTATGTAATTATCTCACCCTTTCTATCCACCTGTTTAATCATTACATCATTTTCATAAATTATACTATTCAGAGAATTCTGCCTCCTCCCGCAAACTACATGCTGATTAGCCAACACTTTGATGTGTTTCCAAAGATCCATATTTTAGGGGCAAGCAAGTGCAGACCTGTGCGAGTCACTGGGAGCTTTGCTCAAGGACGTAACCATTTTTAAAGTTTTCACCTCTGAAACATAGCAGCTGTCAGTATTGGGCATCTTTAAGAAAAGCTTCAGAAAAATGTATACGGCTGAAAAGCTTCATGCTTTCAGATCCATTAATAACAAAGTGCCAAGACTTTAGGGAAAACCCAAACAAAGCGAGTAAGTGAAACATTAAGTTGGTGAATAAGTGCAACAAACTAACAAGTTTTGCTAGGAAGGTTTAAGTGAGTTAGCTGAATCTCATACAAAATACCCAGGCCAGATTTTTATTTCAAATATAAAGATGTTATTGGAGTAGCACGGCAACTTATGTTCTTTGTACCGCTAACATTGACATTATTGTCCTATTCTGCTTCTAGCTATTTTGAAATTAGGCCAGTTCATTTCTCCTATAGGTTGCATTTACAGTAGCCCTTTTCTATGGGATGGTGACTTTTTCATTATTTTCTATGGATTATTTCATTATATTCTTTTTAAAAAATCATATTTTTTTCTCTTCTCCCCCACCCAGGAAAATGCATGCAACATTTCGCTTAGCCTTAAAATCATTTGGACTTCAGTAGAATTGATTTATTGGTTAAAGATAAACCATTGCTGGAAGTTGTGGTCTCCGTACCACCTACTCTGAAGTAAGGAGCTTCCCAATTTCCCTTTAATTATTTTTATGGAGCATTGATATTTTTTATTGGGAAACACTTGTGATAAAAGAGAAATAAATAGTTAGGGTGAAAAACAGAGAGCATTGAGATATCTTCCTTTAACTGTGTATCAGATGATCTTTGCTTGGGTAGTAAAATAATTAGTGTGATGGAATTTAGTAACTGGATTCCCAGGAGGGAGGGGGTGCATTCCAGAGGAAAAAGAGTATGTTCATTTCAGATATTATGTGTGAGTGAAAGGGGGTGAAGACAGTCCCTCCCTAATAGTTCTCAGAGTATATACTGTACTAGTAGAGTGCTTCAGTATGGCAAAATTCAGTCTATATATGTGGAACAATAAAAATACTCAGCTTTGAAGAAAAATAAGAACATATTTTTCAAAGATATGATACAGTGGATCTGAGATAACATCTGACAATTCTTCAGAACTCTGGGATGGAATCCATTGGGCCCCCATGATTTATATTCTAAGCTATTGTTATTTGACAGAAATCCCAAGTCATTTATAAATAGTAAATGAAAACTGCTGCGGAAGTAAATACTTATCCCTTTGCAATTCTCTGTATGTGGTCCATGGAAATAGGAGTAGGAATAGACTGAGCATATCCAATATGCAAATCAAAGTTTGTATTAATTGTATTAACACAACTAGAGCCTAATTGCAAAAAAGAAAAAAAGTTCAACCACACCAGAACCTGTGATGAAATGCATATAAACCATTAAAAAATTATTGAATAGGACTGAAATGAAAACAAATGAGTATTCCACCTACAATGTATTTAACCATAGATAAATACAGTCGTACCTCTACTTATGAACGCCTCTACTTACGAACCTTTCGAGATATGAACCCGGTGTTTAAGATTTTTTTGCCTCTACGTCTGAACCATTTTCTACTTACCAACCCTTGCTTCTCTCTCAGCTGCTGCTGCTGTTGCTGCGAGCAGGGGCCAAAACAAGTGCTTTTAAGTTTGCAGGCT
Organism: Erythrolamprus reginae; assembly: GCF_031021105.1. Lineage (NCBI taxonomy): Eukaryota > Metazoa > Chordata > Lepidosauria > Squamata > Dipsadidae > Erythrolamprus > Erythrolamprus reginae. The sequence goes on from NC_091950.1 coordinate 124,999,638, forward strand.
CTGAGGATCACAAGGGAACTGGAACCAGGCTTTGCCATGCGGGATCTCCACCCCCCTCCATCTCTTATACTACCATCACAGCAAAGCACGAAGGCGTCTGAGGAGAGAGAGAATGGTGCATCCGAGGAGCTCTCCGCAGCCTCCCCATCTCGCTGCCAGTTTCCCCTCTCGCCCGCCACTTCCTCCACTTGGAGGTGAGTGGAGGAAGCGGTTGGCGAGAGGGGATTTCCCCCATCTCGCTGCCAAAATGTATCCGTGGCCATTCATCACCCACCACTCCCTCCTGCCAGAAGCCCACAGGGGGCCAAAGCCGGGTGTGGGGAAGGCCGGAACTCTCCTAGACGAGCAGGAGAGCCCGGAACCACTGCCTTCCCACCCGGCTGCCTTGCCCATCTCTCCACCCACACCCTCAGCCAATGTCAATGACACCCATCACACCTGCTTCAAGAGCCATGCTGAGGCCACCCAGAGCCCCCGCTGCCAGGATGGGTTGGTGGAGCAGGGGCTTGAGCAGCTTCCATGACAGGTTGGTAGGCATTGGTGGTGGCCTCCAGCCACCTCCCCCATGCACCCTGGGTATGCCAGCGAGAGCTTTGCCTTGGCTGTTTCTTCTGAGGATGGTCCTCTGTCTTCTTTCCTGGACAATGAGATGATCCTCCTCCTGTCACCTCCTTTCTGCCAGGCTCTCCCTGCTTCCCTCCCATCCAACCCCCACCCCCATCCTCCTTCAAAGGAGGCGAGGGGAGATTTAACGAATGCCTGGCAGCTTTATTTCAATTCTTCTGTCTGGAAGATGATGGTGATTATTATTATTATTATTATTATTATTATTATTATTATTAATTAGATTTTTATGCCGCCCCTCTCCGAAGACTCGGGGTGTTTCCCAGGTGTTTCTTTCAGGAGACTAAAAAAAAGTCCTCGCTTTCTGGGCTTCGAGATAAAGTCCTCTGTCAAAGGGGAAGAGAGAGAGAAAAAAACCCTTTGGCATTGCAGACTCCAAAGGGGTTTTTTGAACAAAGGTAGACAATCAAACAAATTGGAATTCTTTTGGGAAGGGAAGGCAGCGGGTGGAAGGATGGATTTTATTATTGCATTTGACTTATCATGAAGAGTCATATTAAACAACCATCCAGAGAATTGGTGCCTCCTTCCCTGTGCGGGAGGGGCTTGAGCAGAGGGGGTCACCGGCAGGGGATTCGCCTTCCTCTATGGAAGGGATGTGTTTCATGGCACTGAAGCCTCAGGATCCGCAGCGGGGAAGAGCCCATTGAAGTTTTGGCTGCTCCAAGGAAAGAAGGAAGAAAGGAAGGAGGGAGGGAGAGAGGGAGGGAGGAAGGAAGGAAGGAAGGAAGGAAGGAAGGAAGGAAGGAAGGAAGGAAGGAAGGAAGGAAAAATAAATATGTGAGCAAATCCAGGACGGGGGTGGGGGAGGACTTTTGCTTTTACTTCTCTTATGACAAATCTGAGAGATCACTGCCAAATAAGCTACATCCATTTATTGTGTAATAGCACCTTTAGAGTTTTTGAAAGTCTGTTCTGTCTAAGTGAATTGAAATGCATTCAACTAGTTCTTAATACAACTGCTAATAAAGATTTGTCAAGGTCATTTTTTAAAATTTTGCCAGTCATCTGGATAATTCTATTTACAAGTAAAAGTTCAAAAGAGAGTTGTTTCAGATTGTCATGACTTCAACCTCAAACGCTCACAATATTTTAAAGCAATTAAAATCTAATGTATCTATTCATTTTACTAACATGAAACTTGATAGATCTCAAGCATATCCTGGTGGCAATCATTACTTTTTCTGACAGATAATACTCAATTATAGTAGCTAAAGCTCCTTAAAGTCAGTCAACCCTGAATTTGGAGAGGGAATCCTGCTGAAAATTGTAGCTTTAACTTTTTAATAAAAAGTGTAATTTGCTACATTGCTTTTGACTGTGATAATTATATAAGTGCAAATAATTCATAGAAAGCTGCTGTGAATCTTTATATTAGTACAATTATGTTGCAAAGAACACAGACTTTATTAAGTGATGGGTGTTGTGGTCTAAGGCATGGGTCTCCAAACTTGTCAACTTTAAGACTTTAAGCATGGGTGACTGGGAAATTCTAAAAGTTGAAGTCTCCACAAGTCTTAATAATAATAATAATAATAATAATAATAATAATAATAATAATAATTATTATAATTATAATTATAATTATAATTATAATTATAATTATAATTATAATTATAATTATAATTATAATTATAATTATAATTATAATAATAATTATTATTATAATTATAATTATAATAATTATAATAATTATAATTATAATAATTATAATAATAATTTATTAGATTTGTATGCCGCCCCTCTCCAAGGACTCAGGGCGGCTCACAACAATAATAAAATACAATAAACAGTGGTACAAATCTAATATCAATAAAACTGAAGTTAAAATCTCTTAATATTAAAAAACAATCAGTACTACACAATCATACCATTCTCAAGTGCTATAATCAGCAAAGGGGAGCGGAATCAGTCGCCCCACTCCTGGTGACATAAGTGGGTCTTTAACACCTTGTGGAAGATGGGGAGGATGGGGGCAATTCGAATCTCCGGGGCGAGTTGATTCCAGAGGCCCAAGGCTGCCACAGAGAAGGCTCTTCCCCTGGGTCCCACCAGATGGCATTGTTTAGTCGACAGGACCCAGAGAAGGCCAACTCTGTGGGACCTATTTGGCCACGGTTCTGAAGGTACTCTGGTCCACTGCCATGTAGGGCTTTAAAGGTCATAACCAACACTTTGAATTGTGACCGGAAACTGATCGGCAGCCAATGCAAGCCACGGAGTGTTGAAGAAACGTGGCCGAATCTTGGAAACCCCACAATGGCTCTCACGGCTGCATTCTGCACGATCTGAAGTTTCCGAACACTTTTCAAAGGTAGCCCCACATAGAGAGCATTGCAGTAATCGAACCTCGAGGTGATGAGGGCATGAGCGACTGTGAGCAACGACTCCCTGTCCAAATAGGGCCGCAACTGGTGCACCAGGCAAAGCTGGTGCAAACGCCCTCCTCGCAGAAGGCGGTCCCGTAGGTGTTCTTAAGGTTGACAAGGTTGAGATCCCTGGACTAAGAGAAGCTAAAGATGATCTTATAGAGTTTGACTAACTGAGGATGATGTAAGAGAGTTGGGTGTGTACAGTATGTACCTCACTGACAAGCTCTGTTGGATTGTCTAATTATTTTAGGCCCAAAATTAATATAAAGATGAGTAGTGAACTTTTATTCTTTCCCATTGATATTACAGAAAATCTTGCCTCACAGTAATTCCCTGCTAATACATCACCCCTCTAATAAATAAAGAAGCTTGGGGTTATCAAGGAAAGGAATACCAACTGTTCCCAAACCAAAGCCGGAATATCCAAGCCACTTACGTAGCAGGAAGACATGCTCAATAAGTGGACAGAAAAAGGGAGGGAGGACATGAATCTGAGCAGAAAGCATGGGTCAGCTGCATCTCTTTCTCCTTGCTACCTGTCAAAAAGAAAGAATAGGATACACAGGAAAAAAAAGCCACACGCAGATCATAAAACAAAATTTATCTTTAATCTGTAAGTGTCAACAGCAGTACAAAATATGGAGTGATGGTGAATAGATTAAGGGCAGAGAGGACAGTCTTGAGGTAAATGAGCATAAATAGGCAGTCGTATAGACACTCCCCTGAGGGTTCAGACCCCCTTATCATGGCGTATATGGCATCACCCAATGATGACATGTTAAACATATCAGGAAAGCACCTTGTGCAAAAAGGGGGAGAGGAAGGAGAGGAAGAAGGGGGGAAAGAGGAGGAGGAATATGAGGAGGAAGAGAAAGAAGAGGAAGAAACAAATATCCTCACAAAGATGTAAGTAAGGTGCCAGCGTACACCAGAATATATGATATAAAGAAAGCGTCTTTCCATTTTGTCTTTTATATTCATTTCTGAGGCAGAGGAGAGAAAACTCTTAAAAGTACCACTGAAAAATTATTTAATATTTAATTTACCTCACGTCAATACTGCACAACAAAATCCAATAAGTCTGTTTATGCTATGAAGCAAAGCTAAGAATGATTTTTTCCTCTTAAATTAAGAGTACAGATATTTTTATTTTTATTTTTTTAAAAAATCAAAATCCTTAGCAAGCTTGGGTTGTCTTTTCAAACTGCTTCAAGAGGAGAGTGTGTGAGAGATGCGATGGCAACCTTTTCAGTTCATTTAAAAACTTTACACTGGACTGTACAAGATTTTTTTCCCTTTTTTGATAAACTATTTACATTTTCAGACTTTTAAAACATATTCAAAGCAGCAATAGACACTCGGGTTTGTTTGTTTTTTTTCCTTTACATGCCCAAATCATTACCAGCCCTGGGCTCAGGTAGGTACCTGCACTTTGTAAAGAATTTGTACAAGAAAATCTCACCAGTTTAAAAATGGACTTATGGGGTGTAAGAAAGAGCTTTGAAAGAGCCACCCCCAAGAGAACCAAAGCATAGTACCTTGACACGGGAAACCTCTGAGGTCCCCCTAACAGCTCTACACAAAACTTTACACTTTGAAACAGCAGCTAGCATTGTCAGTCCAGCATGTCAGTGAATTGTGCTGATTAAATTAACATAGAATACAATTTCACAATATACATCACAATGTCAGGAAAGAAAATGGGTTACAGTAAGTAACAGCTTATAAGCTCATCTTAAGGTAATACAACTTTTGTACATGGCAAATACAATAATGGATAGAAATATTTAAACATTCTAACATTTGCTACAGGAGAGGAGGGGAAAACTGTGCTTTTGAGAAAGCAAAACGCAAATGACAGGAAGACAAATGGAGAATATGGACTAGCGGTACTGCAATGTGCAGTATACAAACAGTTAAATAGTTTGCACATTCCCCAAACTTTTGAGAGCACCAAGGACCTCACTTGGGGTTTCCTAAGAAAGCAGATGTTATAAAAGCAAGCAGATCACTGAACTTCTTTAGAGCTTTCATATTATCATAAACACCAGTGGGGTAGAGTTTTCTTACAATCATGCTAAAGCCACTCTTCTCTTTACACCAGTGAGCTCCCTCTGAATACTTTCCATCAGCTTCCAAAAATTAATGTGGGATGTTATAAAAAAGGTGGGTATAGAATCCAATGACAAGGAAATCTAGCTGGTTGGTTTTTAAAAAAATGTATATATTTTCCTTTTCTAATGGGGGATCACAATACACCAACCATTCACAATATATCAACCATTCGGAGAACAAAGTAGCAAAAGGTAATGGTGGCGAACAGAGAAAAGAAACCAAAGTAAAATGGTTTTGAGAAACAAGAGGATGTAAGTGCTTTTATGCCTTTAAAAACATCATTTGAGATCACATGTTAAGTTTTTTTTTAAAGGTCATGCTTAAGTGCCAACTTCAAACTTTAAACATGCATGCAATGTTAAGAAGTTCTGAGAAACTATTTTTTCAATTGAAAATATGAAATACTCTAATACATTCTACTAGCTGCAGTTTTGAGCAGTTGTTGGCACTGACAATCCTATCCAGATTATGTATATCTAGATATACGTATAAGGTTCTGTATATATTATGTATAAGGTTCTGCTGAAGCTTCAATTCAGAACATGTTTTGGACTTGAATAGAATGGCTTTGCTGCTTGAAAATATATGCTGCTGAAAATTCATACTGCCTACACTTCATCTACCTATTCTGAAATATACCATGGGCTTCACCTTGAGTTTTGTTCTTCTCTACTGGATCACTGGCATTTTTTACTGGGGAAAAGTAGAAATTAATAGTCAATAAGATGAAAAGCAGCAGGAGATACAATAAGAGCAGACTTTAACAATGTATCAAGTGATGCTTGCATTTACAAAATCATTTGCTTCATTTAAACAATTATTCAAGCAATCTTTTCCCAAGTTACTGTTGTCCTTGTAGAGCTGGTTTTGTATTTATTGTAAATAACAATTGCACTCATTTATACAGATTGAACACCAGAGTGTAAATTTTGTCCCATCATAATCTCACCCTTCCTTCTCATACTGCCTCTTGATGACTATGGGGATCAGCAAATGATCCAGGACTTTTCCCCAAAGGATGTATTGGCATACCATCATACATTTATATAACAGAAGACAGTGGTTGCTACTGAACAGCAAAGCAAATGTACTGCATATACACTAGGCCATGTCTGTGGACACCTGGAAAATACTCTGAGAAAAATCTGTGGATTTTGGCAAAAGAGCATCTCAGAATTCAATTTTTTTCAAGTTTCCATGTAAGCCTGGGAAAAAAAACCCACTACTGTACGAGTTGCATTACACCTGGTCTCTTTAAAGCAGCAACATCTTTTTTTTCAGGGTGAAATGGAAGTATTAACAAGAAGAACAAAGAGCTGCTTTCATGAACAGAGAAGGTCAGATTTACAGGAGTCCAAATGTTTTCTTTGTCTTAAAGCATGCAAAGCCATAATGTACATGCTTCAACTTCTAAGCCTAACTTTCAGTTTTTAAAAATGCCAAAAAGAATTGCCTAAAGCTTTCTCCAGCAATCTGCTACCTACATTATTGGGGTGGTGGATTAAATGCCTTCATATAAGCCTTTTACTTAATACTGTGTATTTTAAGTAATAGATTTTTCCATTGCAGATGCTTTCTGTCCTTTTTTTAATAAACCCTGTGAAAATGTATTTCAGTTATTTTATTCATGTCAAGTTGAATGCTTTTATTATATCTTTTAAACAACATTCTTCAATTGTCAACAAGAGATGTCAGAAATCTTTCCTTGAAAGTTAAATATTAAATTTTGTGTTTGCAAAGTACAGTTACTCTAACAATCTAAGTGCATGGCATCACATTCATTTTAAATAGGCATTATCTTGGACAATAGAAAATTATTACTGTCCTTTTATATTTTAATGAATTATAAATGCTACAGTTCTATTTTGACAAGCCAATACTGTTTCACACCAAACACAGATTTTTTATTTAAAAAAAATCTATGTTATATTAACAACTGATACTACTTATTTTAAAAGGCTGGATTAGTGGCTAACTCCTCAAACACACTTGATTATTTATTTGCTTTTTTTTTTGCCTTCCTATTGATAACTTTTTAAAGTCACATTGATTGCTTTAAAAAAAGAAAGAACCAAGAATGTCCATCAGGTTTGCTTGGAGCAAATTACAAGCAAATTGTAATCTGTTTTTAAAGTTGGCTTAAATAAAACCTCAATTAAATTGGAGGATAGATCTGGGGGCTGGGTGGAAATACTTAATCGAATCAGTTCCTACTCTGACTACCTTGAGAAAGATGTCAAAGAATTGTGAGACCATATACATGATCAAGATGAGACCTAAGCTTACCTTGTCCTACAGAGCTAAATAAGGATATAAGAAATCATCACTTTTATCACCTAAACTGGAATCACAGACTGCTAGAATACCCAAAAGATGGAGTTTGTACTTCATGTCCTATGCATTTATTTGCTAATGAAGAAATACTAAGAATCAACTGGCTATGTTATAATTCTTGGACAAATGTTTTACTGTTCTCCCAAACTATAATGCCACTACTACAGAGTAAATATGAGGTTGTTATTTTATAAGCAGGTGCAATGTTTGAAGTATTTTGTGTTTATTATATGGATTCAGATCGAAGGAGGGCGAAAGGGAGGCAACTCGCCAGCTTAGCTACAGGTCCACAATACTGCTGCCACACTGCAGGCATAAAATCTACATGAGGTACAGTGATTTGTCAGCATTTAATATGGACCTATGTACACTGATACAGAACAAAAGTAAATACATAACTTATATATAGCTAATTATCCATGAACAAAAAATAAAATTCTATCTCCTATGTTATATTTACAAATTTTTTAAAAATCTTAAATGAGATGCTGACTATTAAGAAACCTTGTTTTGAGCTCCAATGATGAATTTTAAAAAAGAAAAAAATATATTTTTGCTTCCCAACGATTGTCCTTTTTTGATTTCTATCGATACGTTAGAGCCAGTATAGGCTAATAAATATCATAAACTGATTCTGCAGAGTTTAAATTTAAAACTTGTACAATAAGTCGTACTCTACCATCTGCTGATTCGTGAAGAGCCAATCAATGTGAACAACACAGATTTAAGTTACATATCATCAACACAGATGGAGGACTGGAGCTCAAACAAAGTATTCATACATATAAGAATCTTGCATAAATAAATGAAATAACAAGACATAAAAAAATGACTCAAATCCGGCAACTGTGAGGCAGGCCCACACGAGTCGAAACAGATGACTTTTGTTCATGTCGTTTTTTTGTACAACAGTTTCACATTAGTTAGAAGTGATAAAAAATACCATTTATATCCAGTGCTTATTACACTTACGAAACAACATCTGTGAGTGTGTGTTTTTGTAGTATGAGTAAAATCAAGTTTCAGTCCTAAAGAACAGTCCTTTGTTCTCTGCCAGCCTGCAGAATATTATTTTGGCATGGTCATAGAATTATAAAAAGAAAATAAGTCATGAAACTAAATGTTTGCCCTTGTGCAAAAATAATTACAAAACATACAATGCTAGCAATACAGCATTCTAGCTATGGAAGAGAAAAAAACACAACCCCAGACATGTAGAATGGAGAGAGATTTATAACAGGAGAAACTTGTAGGAAATTAATAAATAGTCATTCTTTAGGAAATAATGGGTTATCTCCCATCCAAGCTACATCTATTAGATCAGTTCAAATTCCTAAGCAGTCTCAGAGACAACAAAGGATTTTATTTCAGTACCTTAACTAGATAAAGAGGACTCTCACCAGCTAATGATAACAAGTGCCTTTACATCTTGGCTAGACCAGTTTTACTATCATAACTATGGGATATGAGAGAAGCATTCATTCAAATAAATAGAAAAGATAAATGATTCTAGTCTAGATGGTAGAATGGCTGCCAAATGACTATGTGTGTATGCATCCACGCACACACACACACAAATGATCAGTTGGTTTGCTGCGTGGATTAAATTCTCCTATTGTAAAATTGCAGAACTGCCTCCACTTCTACAAATAATTACTGGAAACTGCTAGGTCAAATTTTTTTTCTGCTAAAACTACAAGATTTGTGACAGCATGCCGATAATCTTGGCTCAACACTCTGTTAATGTTGCTAATGAGAATGCCAATCTAAATCCCACTGGAAAAAAAACTAGGCAAAAAGATACAATGGCCTCAATCAAAAGACTAAGTCTCTCTATGTAAACTTCCCATTGCAAACAGAAACAGAGGGTGCCTCATTTGCCATTCTCGGTAATGGAAGCTCTAGGCACAAATATATGATTGCAATCGTTTAAGTGTAGAAGAACCTAGGTCATATTTCATAGATTTATTACTTGGTGGTTTATCATCTTTGCCATCCTACAAAGTGCTAAAATGCTATTCAAAAACCTGGCACTCTTATCCCCTGAGCAAGCTAATAAGAATCTTCCTCCAGTCTTAAGAATGGCATGTCTGTAAAAAGGCAGAACTCTTGACACAATTCACCCTCTTATAATTAAATGGTTTGGCTAAAACATACTACTTGGAAGGGCAATGGAAAGGCAGCTGCTCCATTTGAATTAATACTTGATATATTTTCTTAATTACCATTAAACATTCACACTGACAATCTGATTGGCATTGAAACTTTTACCCTGCCATACCATAAAATGTCTACGTGAAACTGGTTTTACTTAGAAGGCATATAAAACTGCCACCTTTCTAGTATATGTAGCAGTTAGAAATAGTTGTAGCTATTGATAATAAGATATAAAGAAAAAAGCATTTATATTTTCAAATCAAAGAATATTAATGCCTTCTGTCTTAGGAATTGATGAAAACTCTTAAAAGAGTTTATAATTCACTAACCAGGTTTTATACTTTGAAATACATTAAATGCATCAATTTCAAATTTCAGTGTTAAATACTGACATCCACAAATAGCTGGATGTTTAATTTGGGAATGCTTTATTTTACCTTGCCCTTGGCTCCTTAGAAATCAATATTATGTATAATAAAACTATATATTAGTACTGAAATAAATAAGAGTTTAAATTTCTACAGCAGTTTTGATCTAAAGGACCCGGCATAATTCACCAGTACTGACCTTGGGGTATCGCTTTATGTCCTTTCATTTTGTTTTCCTTATATGGTAGATAAGAAAGTTTTGATAGGCATCTAAATGAGTAAAGTGAAAATTTAACTACAAGGATGATTTTTGCATCCTTTTTGGTTGCCTAGAATTAATATTCAGTGCAGATTATCTGAAAGATTTTAAAATTTCTATACCATCAATCTAAGGATGATTATCTGAATAGCAGTAGGAAGATTTCTAAACAGCGGCAGCACTTTACTCTCCAAGAAAGGGAAGACTATGTTGGATTTCTAGGCTGTCTATGTACTAGACAAAGGTTAAGATAATCTAATACATAAACTTAACAGAAGTACTTTTAAGCCTTGCACCCGATACTGTGTTAGGCTACAACTTTCATTATGCCTAGGTGGGGAATATATGAAGTGTCTGACAACATACAATAACTCAAGATTAGAAAACAGAAGTACTATAGGGAATCCTCACAAATTATCCTAAAAAGAAACAGCACAGTAGGTCAATATTGTATACTCTCCTGTATATGACACTGTTCTACTAATAATAACATTTTTTCCAAATGTTTCTGACATGTAGAAACACATTTCCTCGTGTGTGTGAGAGAGAGAGAGACAGAGAGAGAGAAAAATAAAGAGTTATTCCTTTCCAATATTAAGTGCCTCATTATTTTTAAGATACCACACACTTTATGGGGGAAGGGCTCTTTAAAAGAAAATAAAAGGCAAACAAATGATAATGCCATTACAACAGTACATTTGAAAATATTCTTTTACTACATGGCCCCCTGACATTCTGGAATGAATACATTAAGACCAAATGTAATTAAGACTGAATATAAGAATTCAAAGCAAAGGGGCAGAGAATGAGTTGAAGGTGGCTTTATGTTGCTAAGACAGACCTGTCTTAGCTGCTGATCACTCTGTTGTGCTTACTCATGTTTCACACTGATGGTACATCAAGAGGCAGAAGCAATTGAACAAGTGCATTCACTTGTAGCAATCATATTCACTTTTTAAGCAATATCCTGTCTCCAGATTCCTGAGTATTTTTCAATTTTCTGGAAAAAGTAGGATTTTCTTTTAAGATATATCAGTATTTTTAAGATGCCAAAGGATTGTCTAAGACTTTACAGTGTCTCCCTTAAGACTTTTTTTTAAATATTAAGATTCAGAAGTTAGGAAAGTTTGGCACATCAGAAGTTTAGTTATATCCAAGGAGGGGGGGGGGAAGGAATTTAGAGACCTTATTTTCAAAAGGATGAGCTAATACAGATAGATGTACACGCTTAGGACTTGTTGTGTTTCATGATAGGAAATTTGTAAGGTTTTTTTTTTTTTCAAAATAATTCAGAATAAAAACACATTCACAATCTGTAGGCTGGCACAGCATACCTGAGTGAGAATGTAAAACCCCCATTAAAACAGTAACTTAAACCTTTTTATCAGCATCCTGGAAGAGTAAAGTATAAACCAAAAAAGAGAGATAAGACTTGTAAGAGAACGATTGATTCATATCAGTTTTCAAGTCCCAATGTCTGATACTTAATGTCTTCACCTAAATTGCTTTAAAAAGTTCATGAAAACTAGGGAACAATCTGTGTCACACAATAAGAAACATTTAAGACCATTCTGCAGGTGTAACTGTAGGAGCCATACATGCATGCAGGCTCATTTTAAGAACTTTTTGTTCAAAAGAAAAGAAAAGAAAACAAAGTCAGAGTAATTCAGCAAACATCCTCAGTTGGCAGCGACAGCCTCGTGGGCTTCGTTTTCACTGCTATAGTCTGATTTGGGGTCATCCTCAAAGTCTTCGTACATTTCCATCTCATCTTCCCCATTTATCATTTCATTTCCAGCCAGGCTCCCACTGTCCGTCTTCATGCTGTAAGTGCTCTGAATGACAGGGATGCTGGGCTCAGGACTAGCAGAAGTGCTGGAGCAATCAGATGTCATCTGAGGCGATGGCGTAGTTGTTGCCATAGTAATAGCACCAGGATAGACCACTCCAGTTCCTGTGGCAATTGGAATCTGAGGCTGTTGCCTACAAGGGGGAGGGGGGGAAGATATGTTTGAAGAAAGGATGCAGCAGTATCTTTTTAACTCTTTATTTTTAAAGCATATTGAACAATTTAATTGATATAGACTTATTTATCAATGCACTGGTGATGTCACCTAATTTGGTAACGAAACATCTGCAAGAAAATAATCAAGCTCAGAGTGCACCAAGGACCCACGATGCAACCCTGAGCTACAAATATTCTCTTCTCTTATGATGTCTTTTTTTCTTGGTTTTGTTTTGGTTTGTGTGTGCGCGTGCATGTTGACTCCTGGTGACTGCCTGGATAAGTCCTTGCAGTTTGCTTGGCAAGGGTTTTTGGAAGTGTTTTGCTCTTGCCCCTCTCCTAGGGCTAAGAGTGTGGCCCAAGGTCACCCTACTAGTTTTTGTGCCAAAGGTAGTACTGGAATTCAGGGATTCCCCAGGGAGTCAGTTTGATTTAGTGGTTAAGACACCAGGTTAACAACGAGGAGATTGTGAGTTCAGAAATAATTAAAATCAGTAAGACTGTAGTTTAGTAACACAGTGTAATTTATATTGCGAGAGCTATCATAGGGCGACCTAGATTTGCCCATGTCTCTCCAACACTCCGCGGCCTGCATTGCCTCCTGATCAGTTTCCAGTCAAAGTGTTGGTAATGACCTATAAAGCCCTACATGGCATCGGACCAGAATACCTCCAGAACCGTCTTCTGCCGCATGAATCCCAGCGACCAATAGGTCCCATAAAGTTGGCTTTCTCCAGGTCCTGTTAACTAAACAATGTCGGTTCGCGGGTCCCAGGGGCAGAGCCTTCTCTGTGGCAGCCCCAGCCCTTTGGAATCAACTCCCTCCAGAGATTAGAACCGCCCCACCTTGCCTTTCGTATGGGGGAATTAAGAAAACCCCAGGCATATATAGTTTATGCATGGAATGATTGTGTTGCATGGTTTTAATGTTGGGTTTTAAATGTTTTTTAATATTAGATTTGTTATACTGTGTTATTTTGTTGTGAGCCGCTCCGAGTCCACGGAGAGGGGCGGCATACAAATCTAATAAATTAAATTAAAATTTTATATTACTATTATAAATTAAAGCTCAGCCATAAAAAATATAGTGTATGGTCCATTATCCCAGGATCAGTCACCATTAAGCATCTTAATGGTCGTTAAGTCCAGATAGGACTTGTTGATCTTCTATGTATCTATAGCTAGTTTCTTTCTCCATTCAGAAAAGAAATCTGAAGGGGAACTGTACCCACATTGACTTGATTATGAATGCTAGTCTCTACAATATCCAGAATCTGAATAAAACAGGGTCCTGGAATATAAGGACATATCTTCTCCAACTCCTCAACTTAAGTTTATTGGGCTTTAATTGCTATATAGTCATACAATAAACTGTATTCTTAACTAAATATGTAACTGACATATTTGAGTCCCTTATTCTCTTGCTGTCAAGTCAGTCATCTGTCCCTCTTGCACCTCCAGTAAGATTGCCTTTCTGTCTTAAATGAGGATTATATTCTAATCCTAATTATATTCCCAATTTTTAATCTACATTTGAGTTACATAAAAAATTAAAAAATTAACCTCCTGTATGCTAAGACATAAACAGTAAAAATCAATGATCTACTTTCCTAGACAGCTGATATGAGATTTCCATTCATTATTTAGAGTCTAAAAATTTGCTCTGAAATCTGTTGTTACAATAAATAGAATCCCTGAAAAGACAGACATTCACTATCAATAATAGGAAGGAGAATAATTTAATTTATAGTGGACTTTCTTCTTTTTGCAATTGTGTCTATGCCAGTGGAAGAATTCTCAAGTGGGAGGGGGGAAAGTTAACCTGTCTGAATTTAATTCTGGTTATTTTAATTAAAGCACATTGTTCAATATTTTTTCCAAGCGAGATTTGTTAAGCAACATTACTGTTGCTTAAAATACAGACAGTAATCTACAAATTCAGTCCATTCCAATATTTGTTTTAATGTTCTGAATTCTCTTTACAATGATTCATATTCATTTAGTGCAAATTTCTTTTTCTATTTCCAGTTTTTTCAATAAACATTTTTGTAATTTTGGAATTATATGTGTATGGTTATAAAATGTATAGATTTTATATATTTTTGATTTTTTTGCATCATAAAATGTAATGGCTGAATATTTCAGGAACTTTTAATTAGATAAAATTGTATTAATCATGAAGTAAATTAATTAATTCCTGTCCATATCATAACAGTAATGGGGAGGAAAATTTTACATTGATATTAACTTAAAAGCATTGTAATAGAAATAAACCCCAGCTAATGCATTATCATCAATTGTTAATATCATTACAACAGAGTTGGGTGTGTGGGGGAGGTTTTAATCATGGGCTAATCTTAATTTAAGGTTAAGTAGGAATGGGATTACTGTTGGGAAGACATAAAAATCACACATTTAGATTATTTTTTAGGGGGGGAGGAAGAAAAACCCCCTTATACCTACCCTACAGTAAAAAATTGCCTCATCTCCTGGCGTCGAGATCTCATTAGTTGTTTATATTCTCCAATGCGCAGTTTTTTGCCATCAACAATGCAAGTGCGTTTTGGTCTAGGTTTATATTTGTAATTTGGGTATTTTTCTAGGTGGATTTTACTTAATCGTGCCTGCTCTTCATAATAAGGTTGTTTCTCTTGGTTTGACATGGATTTCCAGCGGGAACCTGCATAGAAAAAATATATATGCATATATATATATATATCTAAATATCAGTGAATTGTTGAATCTATTCATTTTGGGGCTAATAAACCTCTAAACAGTATGTAAGAATCTGGCTGTATGAAAATCCAACAAACTCTGACCATTACATTATGAATCAGTCTTACTGAAGTTGGTCCAAAAATATCGGAAAGGCCAAAGAGTCTCCAAGCTTGTACTCAGTCATTAAGCATAATTCATTTTAATGCATCAGCCATGTCAAATCAAACTAATTGTCATATATTCTTCTCAAATGTTATCAATTTTCTTATACTGTACATTATGCAAGTTGCAAGAGAAAAATTAAGCTCTGACTCCCTCTTCAACCTCATTGTCCTATAAGCAATGCAAAATACTAGAGCCAGAAACTTCTTGTAATAGAGGTTACCCTTCAGTGTAGAAGGTGATCTCTACTACAGAACCTCTACTTACAGAACAGATGAAACTTTCTCCTTCAGAGCTTCAACCTGAACATGAGGCAGGTGATAAGAATGAACATGTGGAGTGAATGGCATATTGTGATAATTAAGTTTCAGAATATGTGAAGAGGATATAAATTTTTTCAAGTGACTTTATGACATATTTAAGAACCTTTCTTCCTGTATAAAGCAGTCTTCATTGCATAGTCAAAGAGATCCAGATTGTTGATCATTCCTCCTACATTTAAAGATACCAAAAATGGTTTACTAAAAGAACAATCTAATTAGTCACTAAACTGGCATCATGAAAAAATAGACTACAAAAATTGAAATGAAATTTCAATTTAATTGAAATTCTTTTTTTGTTCAAACAGGATGCGTGTTTTATTGAAAGTAATACAAACAGGGCATCGAAGTCCTTTACTGAATGTGGGACCAGTAGTGAATTATATTAAAGGGGGGAAAGGGCACTAATTTTAACACATTTCACAAGTTCTAAAAATATACTTAATGCTGTTAATTTGTAGCATAAAATAAAAATCTAAAAATGTAGCATAAAATAAAAATCTAAAAATGTAGCATAAAATATAAATCTCCGAGTCTTCAGAGAGGGGCGGCATACAAATCTAATAAATACAAATACTAAAATCATTGACAAACTCAAACGGGACACAAAATCCACAAATCTTAGGCATCTTGTCCCTGGTAAGCAAGATCCTCAGTCCACCTTGTTTGGCCTAAAGCAGTGGACTGGCATAGAGAAAGGCCTCGGGGCTGGGGCAGGAGAGGCAGCCCAAGGCATAGAGGGCAGGGCAAGAGGCTCAGGAGGGAATCTCCTTAATTTCTTGGGCTGGAAGGAAGACTGCAAGCTAGATGTCAGTAGACCAGACAGGAAACATGGCCAAATAAGCGTATCCATGTGATGGATTGTACACCTGGAGAAGCAGAGCTTTGCCAGGGAGTAGGGAGGCAGGTCAGTGTAGTGAATTTCTGTGTAGAAAAAATAAAGAACCCACCATAGTTATGTTAAATGGGATAATAATTTCTGCATGCTCACGATCAGGAAATTCTGGCTATAACCTTGAGACAAAGATCAAATCGCCATTACTTCTACTACTCAATTATTAATTTATTAAGAGATAGTATCGGGAAATATTTAAAGGCTGCATAACTAATACCATCCACCATATTGGATCTGAGGTTCTTTTCTACTAACGTTATTCTATAGTTCTACGTTGCAAATATATTTTATACCTGTTAAGTGACTTTAACTTTTTTTTAATAGAGGGATAAGGGGAAAAAACTTATTACTTTTTAAAAATCTCAGTAAACATACCTAAGCCCTTCACTGTACTAAAAATATCTGATTTAATTACTTGGTAGATCTTGAAATCAATCCACAGCTTTTGAATACATATTTTGAAAGCATAAATGTATTAAATGTCATAATCTAAGAGTAAGCAAATTGTATTTTAGAGATGATCCTCTAATCATCTTGGCTTTGATTAAACTTTCTTTGTGACTAATTCAGTGACCCCTCATTATATATATTATAGGTTAGATAAAGCGTATATACTTAAAATTTCCATGGAGAGTACACGTGCAATGTCTTTACTAGTTTAAATTTCTATAAAAATAATCAAACTACACTAATAAAAGAATTAAAGGGTGAAATAAGGCATGTTGCTTATACAGAATTACTTACATAGTAGAGATTTTTTTTTAAAAGGAAAAAGCTTTCAGCTTGTTAAAAATGATTACAGCTGTGGTCAACATGGGTGAAAACTATTCTTTTACTAAAAGCTTTTATACTTCAACCAATAGAAAAATTGTATAAATATTATCCAGTCAGCAACACAAAACAATTTTAATATTTTTGTCATTGTCCTGGAAAATGTGTAGCAATATTATATGTAAATTGACACATTTTCTTTCTCCTGTTCTTTTCTTCTTTCTCTGGTGGTGGCAAGGTAATTCCTGGCACATTATATCTTATTTAAAAACATATGATTGCTGGCACTTCTGAAATATTTATACTGAATGTTTACATTTCAATGAATACTCTTACTATACTTGTAACGGTTTTTTTCCTTTTAAAGAATGCACACAAATAATGTGGACTCCATATATAGTTGCCAAAACTAAAACAGTACACGTTTTATAGAAAACTGAAAGACTATTCATACAACATATTAAAAACAGTAGACAAACATAAGCACTTCTATGAAAAACACCACATTTTTTAGAATAGAGTTACTCTTATTTCTTGAAGGTTTTCTGAATATCTCTTAAAGAAAGAAAAAAGCATGTAAGAAAAGTAGTTTTGTTAAAATGTGTAAGAATGCAAAACAAATTCAATTCAGATGATAATTGTTTTTCTATTAGCTAAAATTTGCAATCTTCATTTGCAATCTTAATTTAAAGTCTTGGTGGGGAAAATATCCATTTCCCTTCCCAGTTAACCTTAGAGACATTATAATGCTTCAAACAAATCTTGAATCTTAAATCTATAGAAAATCAACATTACTTTTTTAGTGAGATAAATCCTAACACTGGATACCTGGATAAAAAAAATATAAGTAAAATGTACTTGGCTATTGAATTCTCAAAAAATTCTACTTAACCTTCTTATTGTTTAAATGCTAGGAAATATAGCTATCATTCAGTTTAATCATCGTATTACTGCCAAAGCTTTTTCTTAATGCTCATTTATTCCCAGTGTAAAAAAAATTCTCTTGCAGAAAACTCATGTTTCTAATTTCCTATTATTTCTTATATATGGGCGCAATAATATACTGTTAATTATCACTGTACAACATAATGCTGCTGACATCGAGGTGTATTGCTTTGTTTCATCTAAGGAGAAGACTGAGGCCAATAAAATAATTCCAAATCTCAAAATTTTGTTAGTGAAGAATTGTCTGGTTTGTGTAATTCACTTATTTTTGATGGGACTGTACACTCCCCTAAAAAAAATAAGGCATATCTCAAGATTCCTCACAAGGAAGGATCAATATAGCTCCAGTGTCAAAAAGCACTTTTTTTCCTACTTTGAGCAAGATTATAAAACAAGACAAAGCAATACAAGTGTTAAAATATATTAAATCATAAATCCTAGAGCCGTAACTGAGTGTTGTTGTCTTCAATAATTAGTTATACTTAATGCCAAGCAAATATCTGCGGTTATACTAGAATCCACAGATATTTGCTTGGCATTAAGTATGGAAAGGGCATTTTTTTCTTGTGGTCCTGATTAGTACAAATTAAGGGTTCTGAATTAGATTGCTACAGGTTCACGCGCACAATTATGCACGTGCAACACTTCTACACATGCACAGAAGTTTCAGGGGTGGGTGGTCAGAGCCTCATGCTGCCACTACAGGTTCTAAGAACCTGTCTGTAATTCACTTATTTTATTCTGATTCTGTACAATACCCCCCCCCCCCCGATATGTACCGGTTCCATTTGAGATGCTGTGTACATTTGAATTAGTACTTACCAAGAATTTTGCTAATGTTGGAGTTGTGCATGTCAGGAAAAGCTTGAAGAATTTTCCTGCGTTCATCCTTTGCCCAAACCATGAAAGCATTCATTGGTCGTTTGATGTGCGGCTCACTGGTGCTTCGTCCCCGGGCATCTCTGTAGACTCGCGCTTCAGCCACAGTAGCACCTCCTGTTGGCCAACAATAATACTGCTGTAGTTTAGCTGCAGAGCCATTCATTGCTTTACTTCCTGTAATGCCAGAGCAGGAAGAAAGGAGATGGATGCCAACATTACTATTAGGGATTAGGGAAAATTTCATAGGTCCTTCTCATTTGCTTTTTTCCCAAATTATGAATGAAATGAATACTAAATTCAGCTATCAATTTAAACAATTTTGGTGTTTCTTGGATACTTGTTATCCTTCTCTTGAGCAATGGGTGTAACAGGTTTGTGATACTTGACTGAAATATTGGGATAAGACACTGATATGCTGTACATTTAAAATAATGTACTGTACATTTCCACAAAAAGAAAGTGATGCAAATAATGATTAACATTAAGTGCATCATAGGAACAAAATATAACTGTTATAATTATGACAAGACAAAAATAAGAAAAAATATTTTAGATCGCTGCCCACATGCATGACAAATCCTGGTTCTGCAACCCAACAAGACAGACACAGACTTCAGAGGATAATTAGAACTGCAGAAAAAACAATTGCTACCAACCTGCCTTCCATTGAGGACCTTTATACTGCACGAGTCAAAAAGAGGGCTGCGAAAATATTTAGACACCTCACATCCTAGACACAAACTACTTCAACTCTTACCCTGAAAATGATACTATAGAGCACTGCAGACCAGAACAACTAGACACAAGAACAGTTTTTTCCCATATGCCATCGCTCTGCTAAACAAATAATTCCCACTGTCAAACTATTTACATTGCACTACTATTAATTTTCTCATTGTTCCCATCATCCATCTCCTCCCACAAAATACTGTATGACTGTAACTTTGTTGCTTCTATCCTTACAGTTTATATTGACTGGTTCCTAATATGATTTGATTGCTTATTTGTACCCTGACTATCATTAAGTGTTGTACCTTATGAATCATAAGTTATGAATGAACCATAAGTTATGATTCTTGATGAACTTTTCTTTTATGTACACTGAGAGCATATGCACTAAGACAAATTCCTTGTGTGTCCAATCACACTTGGCCAACAAAATTCTATTCTATTCTATTCTATTCTCAATGACTCTTAAATCTTGATGAAAACTAAGCTGATAGAAATCCGCAAAGCACTTTTGATTTTATAGTGTAGATAAGTTTTATATTGTCTTCAATTTTGAATCTATTTTTTTCAATTACATAGAAACCTAACTCTGCCAACTGTTGTAAAAAAACCATCAACTGTAGCTTAAGCACACAATTATTTTGATTGTTCTGTACAAGCAATTCATTTTTATGGATAAAATTATGGAGCAGTGGATGCATAACTAATATGTTACCTTTTTGCCAGCATGTCTACAGTACATTAATTTCATTTAAAATGCACTGACCATACAGGATAAATTGATTTCACTTTATATGATGTTGACAGCCATGTTTATTGTGCAGTGAAATGTAGTGTAGCTTCAGGCTGACAATATCCATCAACAGAGGGCAATATGTTGACTGCTGGGCCAGATGAAGACATACATTATCCTAGAAGCAAAACACTTACTTATATGTGACACTGTCTTCTCTTAAGGATCACCAGAGTAATTTATGAAGTCCTCAATATCATTACTTTAAAAGTGACACCAGTTTTACCACAGCATGCAGATAAAAGACAAGTCTGCTGTGAATGTCAAATGCAGTATTTTAACAGTAACATAAGTTTAACTACTGTGCCATAGCTTTCAACATTTTCTAGCAGTAACTATTACTGCAGTCTGTCTATCATAACACCAAGTAGATGGAAATGTACCTGGTATCGAATAGAAAACAGTACACCCAGAATGGAGTCTTGCTGCAGAAACTCAATGTGTAATTCTGCATTTACAGTGTCTTTCATACCAGCACTCTAATTGGATTTTAGTCTCAGGTTTCATTGTTATTTCAAATATGAAAGCACAAACACATTGATACCACTCAGTTTTAAATTCCTAAATGTGCAGTAGGAATCTATGAGATCTTAATGTTCCATGTCTATCTCTCTCTCTGTGTGTATGAGTTTGTGTGTATATGTGAGAGAGAAAGAGAGAGGAGACAAACTATATTTTTTAACACGCAGAATAAGCATTTATGCCTTAATCATCCAACTTCTGGTGGTTTAAACAGCTATCTAAGTCCGTGGTTCTCAACCTTTCTAATGCTGCGACCCCTTAACACAGTTCCTCATGTTGTGGTGACTCCCTAACCATAAGTCTAGCACCAATTATCCCAACAGAGCTTTAAGCTGATTGGCAGGAAGGTCAGGGGGACACCCCCCACTGTAAACGCCTGATTGGTCGGATTGCAAAAATATGTTCCAAGGCGCCAGAATAGAAGCTTTACTTCCTAACACCATGGGAAATTTGTCTTTTCCCATGGTCTTAGGTGACCCCTGTGAAATGGTCATTTGATCCCCAAAGGGGTCCCGACCCCCAGGTTGAGAATCACTGATCTAAGTCAATGTATATTTGGGGATCAGATAAGATAAGAGATCAGATAAGAGATTTCCCCTCCCAGTCTCAAAATGTTGCCTCATTATGGTGGGAGTGTGTTCCAGTGAGAATGAAGAACAACTGGCATGTACATCAAGAACATATTCTCCTAGCAAGAGGGTCATCTCACCTAAAACAAGCAGGCAACTAACTAGGAAGGGATTGGAAATGGATGATCATGTTAGCGACAAGAACAAAGACTTAATTTCATATTGCACAATAAAAGGCAGCAGCAAACCTCTCTTACATTTTATCAAGAAAATGATGTGGACAGAAAATACAAAGTAACTGGCAATATAGTACACGACATTGGGACTCTGAGGTTGAATGGTACTCAACATGCTACTGAAAAAGAGCTTTGGACATTTTACTAATAGTGTTTTTGACACTGCTAGAGGAAAACCTTCTAGATATATTATTGCTAGTGTTGCCAAGTAGAACAAAAAAAATCTAAAGGTGCAAAAATATTGAGAACATGAAACACAAGAAGCATACGCATGGAAATGCAACACAATGAAAGATGCAATTAATCAATTACATGTTAATATTTTAGATGTCAGGGAACTGAAATGGTCTAGGTTGGACATTTTTTTCAGTCATAAGATCCCACTGAAGAATGTTATTTATTTCATTTTAAGGAAGGACATAGCAAAAACGGTATTGATATGTCAACTTAATTTTATAAATGAATTAATCATTCAATATGACAATTCTCCAAATTTACAGCAGTGATAAGAACACTATCAGAAGAGCTGAAGGGATAGGTTGGAGGCAGATCATCCTGAGGAAGTCACTAAGACATGGTAACAGTTTGATGGTGTATAATCAATATAAGATGACAGTTTATAGGAAGAGACTCAATTCAGCCAAGTCCATGAAGTAGAACAAATCTATCCTGTTTTGGATGAGATTAGTCTCTCTGATGCAATGCATTTGCAGACAGGGATTCTATTGGATTCAGACCACCCCTGAAAATCTAAGAAATTTATAGTGACACAAGCATAGAATTCTAGAACAAACACAATCCTTCCTGACTAGAGATACCCCAACTTCAACCATCCACGCCCTAGTAACCTATTTAAACTAGTGCAATATAGTGGAACTACCTCTTGAAAGCTTAGTAAATTTAAAAATAGTGTTGCTAAGATACTAATTGGGACCGACTATTTTGTTAGTTCTTAAAATGGTATCGAGCCAAAAGACTTTGCTGTCGCTGGCAAAAATATTGTTTATACATCTGGCAGCAGGGAAGATTTGTTTGTGCAATAATTTTTGCTGGAATGACAGTTGGTATTTTGGTAAGATATACCTATGGCTAGATACAACACCCATCCACCCCGGCCTGCTATTGTACGGTAGTTACCAGACAGCCTGAATCAGCATATGAGAAACATCATCTGATTGGAAAAGCAATGCCTCAATTTCTTTAGAAATGTTCCTCATCAAAAACATATTGAAGGCATTGAATTAGTTTACCAGGTTCTTACAATCATCTTGGTCTAATCTTGCAGATCTAATACAAATGACCAGTATATATTTCTGCACTCCTAAGCAATCAGTAAGAAATATTTGCTGAAATATAAACTGTAAATTATTTGGAGATATTAAATCCCAAGATACATTTACTAAAGCAAAAGGAGAAGACTCTCCCCTGGCATTTAATTTATTTTATTTGTTAAGAAACAATTATTAATCAGAGTTATAAATCACAAACATAACAAGAAAATCGTGCAACTTCTATCTCTGTCTGTCTTGAGCAAGCCTACACTTGAAAGATTTGTAAATAAAGCCAGTAAAACCTTGAACTTCTCTGCTTGATTTCTGAGTGAATATTTGTGCTTCGGCCTAAGGGCTGCTACAAAGGAATGTGTGTTAAATGAGCTTCTGCAAATAATTAACCATCATGTAATATTCCATACTCTTAAACATCTTACCACTATAGGAAGATGTTCAGCATTATTATAAATGACAGAGTGCTTCTGTTATAATATTTACTATATCATAGATTCATTGTTAATTTACAAAGGCTACAGTGATTTAGTTAAAAAGTGAAAGATATCAATATTTGCTCCTTGCAAGCTTAAATTTTAATTTCTTAAGAAATAAATTATTTGTAAAATTACAAATAATTGCTACAGCATTTAAACATCAGCCAAAAGGGTTTTAAAAAAAAATCTTTAAAACGCTTATGGAATTTCAAAAACTTTGCAACTTCCAGTAACTAGAGATGGATATGTGTTAACCCAGGCTGCAGTCTGCCTAGGTTTATACTAGCTGAGATTTATGAATGTAGAAGAATCTACTTGTGCACTGAAATGCTCCTCAAATTTTTGTAATATGATTCGCCGCACAAAATGTATGCACATGATATCAAGAAAAATGGGATTAGTTGGGGAAAGTGTACAAAAACAACCGTACATTAGAAAAGGATGTAATGTAACAGTGAGACAGAAATGGAGAACAATTATCAGAAGAAACATCAGTGTTAGAGAAAGTAAAAAGTTTAGCTTGGCCTCAAAAGTACGGTGTGTTTGTGTGTTTGTGTGTGTGTGTGTTCCAGTAGCAAACAACAGATTTTATAGCATGTTTTTATGGAGACAGATAGCTGGGCTCTAAATCTTAAATTTGAAACAGTATGCTGAAAGCACATTTGCTGAAGACAAACAGACTATATGGCAGTGTACCATTTGTAATTCAGTCACAAAAGCATAGCTTTCTGAAGTGCAGAAACTACAAGAAAAGGATTAAGATTTGGTTCAAAAAAATATAATAGTGTTAGCTGTGGCTCTGCATCATTTCAGATTTATTTACTCCTTTAGCTGAGCCTTTAAATATGGTATCATGGGAATCATGATGCTATAATTACAGGTTTCAATTTAAGGGGGTAAAAGTGAGCTAAATATTCAAAATGTGTTTTGTGATGCCTTAACAATTATGACTTTTTTTACTTCATACATCTTTATGCTAGATTTATATGAAATTTATTTAGAAGTGTAGAATGTGGATTTATTTAGAAGTGTAGATGTGGATGTTCATGTGTGTGCATATATGTGCATACATACTCAGGTATATATCTGTTTTAGAGTTATGGTTGACCTATGTGATGACAAAAACTCATGTGATAATATATTTGCAATTCAAATGCATTACATGTTATTTTATTTTATTTATTTATTTTGTCAAGTATGTATTAGATAACAGATATAAGTATAAAAATGATTATGAATTCAAGAAATTAATATGAATATAAAGGAGTATTAGAACAGGGATGGTAGACATGCTGGTGAGGTTGACTGTAGATAATGTAAGGGTAAAGTTTTGGGGGTTTGGGGAAGAAACCACAAAGTCAGGTAATGCATTCCAACATTGACAACTCTGTTACTGAAGTCATATTTTCTGCAATAGGTTTGTATCGTAGGTTTGTATCTGTTCTGTCGGGCTCTCTGGTAGAATCCTCCCGAAAATTGACAGGTACAAATTTCAGACACACACACACACGTTTGAAAATTCAAAACAATGTTCTTTATAACGAAAATTCACTTAAACCAAGCCCTCTTTTTGTCTAGCAAAGAGCACTCGTCTCCAAACAAACTGATAATTGGTACAAGTCCCTTATCAGTTCTGAGATACTTAGCTTGCAGCTGTGAGGCAATTCACAGTCCTTCTTCTTTCACAAAGTGAAACACCCTTTGCTCTGCTTTAGTTTCAAAGTGGGGAAAAAGCAACACACCAAGGTCGAAGTCAGCAAGGCAGGCACGAAACACAACGATCAGATAATCCTCCACAATGGCCAAACCCACACGCTACTCTTTATAGCAGCCTCACTAATTACCACAGAGGACTCTTCTCATAAAATATCTCTGGACTCGCTTGATTGTATTAATGTCTGTTATGCAGTGTGGGTTCCAGACAGTGTATCCTGTATTCAAGGATTGGTCTACCAAAAGTTTTTGTATGCCCTAGTTTGCAGTTCAATATTGCCGGATATTTCTATGTCCATAGTCTTAGCCAGTGAATTCTCAGAGCTACATATTCCATACAGCTAAACGGTACCAAGATGGAAAACATTATTCGATTTGGTAGTCAGACAGCTTTCTCCTATTCTTTTAAATGAAGTTACATTTACTGGGGGTTCCAATAGCAAATGTTCCTGGATAAAGAGCCACAAGTATATAGAAACATAGAAGACTGACGGCAGAAAAAGACCTCATGGTCCATCTTGTCTGCCCTTATACTATTTCCTGTGTTTTATCTTACAATGGATATATGTTTATCCCAGGCATGTTTAAATTCAGTTACTATGGATTTATCTACCACGTCTGCTGGAGGTTTGTGCCAAGGATCTACTACTCTTTCAATAAAATAATATTTTCTCACGTTGCTTTTGATCTTTCCCCCAACTAACTTCAGATTATGGGGAAAGATCAAAAGCAACGTGAGAAAATATTATTTTACTGAAAGAGTAGTAGATCCTTGGAACAAACTTCCAGCAGACGTGGTTGGTAAATCCACAGTAACTGAATTTAAACATGCCTGGGATAAACATATATCCATCCTTAGATAAAATACAGGAAATAGTATAAGGGCAGACTAGATGGACCATGAGGTCTTTTTCTGCAGTCAATCTTCTATGACTGATGCTTTAAATCTTTACCAGTATTTAAGCAATCTATATTAATTTATTTACAATTTCTAGACTATGGAATATTTGCAGGTCACTGACCTATCAGAATAAGTACAACTATCATAACAGATATAACAGCAACAGCATCCATAACAAACTAGCATTGGTTTGAAAGAGAAACATGTTCCTTTTTCATAGATACAAAATAGAGAATCTATATTCAAGGCAAAGAAGACATGTAAATCCCCCCCCCCCCCCAGAAAAAAACCCAGCCCTGAATTGTGATATTCTCAGCCAGCATGGCTGGAGAAGACAGGTCTCTTTTCTATGCCCTACTCCATTCTCCTGAAACACCAGCCAGAAGAATCAAAGGGAATTCCCTAAGGTCAGCTCTGAGGAAACATAAACCTCTAATTCAATAAACGCAGCTACTGCTCTGAAAAAAAGCTTATTATTGCAGCATCCATATGGAATCAATTGTGCATTAATGACTAATCAATCCCTCCCTTTTCTATTCTACTTATAGTGTCACAAGCCATGTTTAGATTAGACCATTTCCTGCTTAGGATCGCTCAAGATGTCTTTTGTTCTTCCAGGGCTGCTCTGATGGAGGCAGCTTAAACAAACACCCAGCCCAAGTGGCGCAGGAGTTATAAACTGCCATATGTGAATGAACAAAGGGGCCAGACTAAAGCCTTTTGTGGTATTTGTTAATGTTTTTCATCTGAGCTTTAAAAGACCTAATGACTTTGCAGTGAGTTGATGCATGTGGCTCGTGGCTTTGTAAAATGAAGGAAATTTTAGCCCTTTAGATTTCAACATTTATTTCCCACTGAGCCTAGAGTTCCTTTTTGAGCATTTCATTTGTTTTACACTGTCAAATATAGCTCTGTCTTCTTCTCATCGTGTTCATGAGAATGGGGATGATGTTCATACCAATGGGAACGTCAACCCCATAGAATTATCATGTCTTTGGCTTTGGGGAAAGAAAAAAAAATCTTCCTAACTTACTTGGAAATAAAATAATTTCCTCATGAACTTTAAAAAAAGGCAATATAAATATTTATCCGTTTCAGTTTGTGTGTGCCACAGGGCTCAACACTCTCTCTGTTGTTGATTAACATCTACATGGAACTGCTACGTTAGGTCATACACAAATTTGGGGTCAGGCATCATCAATAAGCTGATGATACCCAATTATACATCTTGACTCCAGGCAAACAATGGGATCGCCTCCTCCCTCATACTTCACCGCAGCCAGTAAGGGCCCACAGAGTTGGCCTTCTCCAGGTCCCATCTGCCAAACAATGTCAGCAGGCAGGACCTCATGGAAGAGCCTTCTCTGTGGTGGCTCTGCCCCTTTGGAACCAACTGCCTCCAGAGATCTGCATTATCTCCAACCTAACGGTCTTCCAGAAACCATTAAGACCTGGCTTTTCTGGCAGGCCTGGAATTAGGCTGATTGCAAGTACATACTTGCAATTAGCCTAATTCCAGGCCTGCCGGAAAAGCCAGGTCTTAAAGGCTTTCATACATATGTTTTTTATATTATTGTTATCATTGATTTTTATTATTAGATTTTAACTGTTTTTATTGTTGTTGTATTTATTCTGATTGTGAGCCGCTCAGAGTCCGTTTGGAGTAAGTGGCATATAAATTAAACAAACAAACAAACAAACTGATGCTGACAAAATTTATTTATTTATTTATTGGATTTGTATGCCGCCCCTCTCCATAGACTCAGAAATCCTGGCCCAATACATGGAGGTTTTATGGTTCTGGCTGGAGAGGGCCTTTGCATGAATTTATTTGGTACATGAGTTGTACCCAGTGATGGGCTCCTACAGGAACGGTCAGGAACGCATTTCTAGTAGCAAAATTTGGAGCTCCACCCCAGAGCACCCAATTTGTGCTGAAAGATGTTGAAACAAAATACATAAGACACATCCATGGTGTGGTAGTAAAAATTTTGGTAGCCCATCACTGGTTGTACCCATTCTAGTACTAAGAAACTCTTCAGACAGTCACTTACTGTGAGGCCTCAAGAACCATGAAAGAAATGTGGACTTACTTCTGAGCAGTTTCCTTTATTGTTCCTCACCAACACACAGAAACCAAAGCAAACGTTTTGCATGAAACTAAAGCAGCTATTTGCATCACTATACAGATACTCTGAAAAGAGTTGGGGAGAATCTTTCTTAACTTTCTTCCTCCAACCAAAGTTTCTATGCTTCGCTGCCTTTTTGCCATCTGACATGCAGACCTGCCCCATCTGGGAATCCAGACTATATTTCACCACAGCTATGGTCACCTGCCTGGATTTGTGCAATGTTCTACACAGAAGTGATTTTGAAATGTCTCCCCACCAAACAAACAGCAACAACTGGTTCTGAATGCAGTGACATGGGCAATGATGGATGTGCTAAATTTGCCCAAGTGCCCTCACTGTTTAATGAATTACTGTGGAAGTTTTTAAGAAGATGTTGGATAACTATTTGTCTGAAGTAATGTAGGGTCTCCTGCCCAAGCAGGGGGTTGGACTAGAAGAACTCCAAAATCCCTTCCAACTCTATTGTTGTTGTTGTTGTTGTTGTTGTTGTTACTACTATTTCTACTACAGTAGCCACCAATTGTCTATTGGGTTCAATTCATAGTGCTGATTATTTTCTGTGAAGATTTTCATCGCATAATGAATGGCTGTGTACTTACGTAATGTCTTCTCTTTGTATGTTTGTGTCTGTCTAGTGAGGTTAGGAAGAGTGGGTAAACTTTGGATCTCATCAATCAATGTCATACAGCAGAGGTCTTCAAACTTGGCAACTTTAAAACTTGTGGACTTCAACTCCCAGAATTCTCCAGCCAGCATTGCAAGACTCATTTA
This sequence comes from Erythrolamprus reginae, assembly GCF_031021105.1. NCBI lineage: Eukaryota > Metazoa > Chordata > Lepidosauria > Squamata > Dipsadidae > Erythrolamprus > Erythrolamprus reginae. Next base: position 125,028,693 of record NC_091950.1, read on the forward strand.
ACCACTGTATTGCTTACCAATGGGAATTTAGGGCTCAATTGCAGTTGTAAGTTGAGGACTTCCTGTATAACACTTTTCACTCTAAAAACAATCACCCCACAGGAAACACGTGTTCGTGTTTCAACTAACTTTTCTGTTAAGAGTCATTACACACACTGCTTTGTAGGTATGCAGTCTGCATTGGTGGCCGATCAATTTCCGGTCACAATTCAAAGTGTTGGTTATGACCTATAAAGCCCTTCATGGCATCGGACCAGAATATCTCCGAGACCGCGTTCTGCTGCACGAATCCCAGCGACCGATTAGGTCCCACAGAGTGGGCCTTCTCCGGGTCCCATCAACTAAACAATGTTGGTTGGTGGGCCCCAGGGGAAGAGCCTTCTCTGTGGTAGCCCCGACTCTCTGGAACCAGCTCCCCCCAGAGATTAGAACTGCCCCTACCCTCCTTGCCTTTCGTAAACTCCTCAAAACCCACCTTTGTCGTCAGGCATGGGGGAATTGAGATATCTCCCCAGGCGTATGCAATTTATGTATGATATGTTTGTATGTATGTCTGCTTAATAATGGGGTTTTAAAAAATATTTTAAATTGTAAATTATTAGATTTGTTATGAACTGTTTTATTGGGTTGTGAGCCGCCCCGAGTCTACGGAGAGGGGCGGCATACAAATCTAATAAATAATAATAATAACAATAATAATACACAGGTAACAAAACATATCCAAGTATATTCCAGCACACCTGTTTGTAACACATGCACCCCTCCCCCAAAACACAATGCTTCAGAAAAGCTCAGACTTTAGTGTCTTTCTCTCAATAAATAGCTGTGTCGTGTATTGTTTCTTTTGGCATTACAACTTGGCTCAAGAATCAATGTTGTTGGAAGAAGGAGGAGGAGGAGGAGGGAGGAGGAGGAGGAGGAGGAGGAGGAGGAAGAAGAAGAGGAAGAGGAAGAAGAAGAAGAAGAAGAAGAAGAAGAAGAAGAAGAAGAGGAAGAAGAAAAGAAAAGAAGAAAAGCCAAAATGTTGAAATGCCCAGTGCCAATATTATCAACATCCTAAGGGAGGCAATTGTTGCTTTCCCCAAATTGTCACTCATTTGAACTGCTGTGTAGCTCAAAAGGAAATAGTTCCTGGGTATGTTCTTCCGTAAAAGACCCCTGTATTCTTTTATATAAAATACTTCAAAACAATGTTGGTAGTTGGACTGACATTGTGGATCCTTTGCGATAGGACAGAAGAAGAGTTTATGGAGAACAAAGGACCAAGTCACTATGGGCTGGTTTGTCAGCATTCTTTCCAGAAAAATGTCTTTTGTCTTTTTCTGTCTCGTGATACCTTTCCTCCCTTGCTCTCTTGTTCGCTCTCCTAACTGTCATAGCAACTCTCCTAAATATTTATCTGTGACAGATACTGGCTACAAGAGACATTCTTTCCTCTTTATTTTATGAAACACTGTCACAGAAGTGGGGGGGGGGGGTCATCCATGTAGTTTCTGTTCCTTACAGCTCACCAGAGGAGGGTATTAAACAATTTAACTCACAATTTTGGCTTTTTCTGGTGGGCTGCCACAATTGACTGGTTTGCATAGAACTCAGAGATTGTTTCACACACTTTTTTTTCTCTTTCCCTTTTTTTCTGATAGATTTTTCAGAAACCTGTTTTGCTTTTCAAGGGGAAATTCCTTTGTTTTTCTTTTGCAAGTTGGACGCTGTTCACATTCTGACCGCAGCTGTGCCTTTTGTTACTTGAGTATGACACTTTTCATTGTTCTGCCTGCAAATTCAAGTTTACTTATAAACTGAGCAGGAAATGGAACTAACTTGAACTGGTTCTTTTCCCATTCCTCACAATGAACCAATATTAAGTGATACTAGCTTTCTGGCCATCTGACCATGCGCCTTTTCTTTTTCATTTCCCATTGTAAAGTTTTGATATATGGAGGACTTTAAGTAATCTTTTGAAATGGAAAATAAAATATTTTTTCTTCCTGCTGGGCAACAGACCTGAAAAAAACTAAATAATGCTCTGAGTACGTCAGCAAAGTCTGATGGGAATAGTGAAGAGTGCATGGCAACTGGAAAAGAACTTCTAAATTGGTTCAGCTGTCCTGCCAATAAAAGCATTTTATTGCCACAAAAATAAGATTTATGAAAAGAATATAGATTTATCTCCTAGTACATATATGAAATTGGAAATACCTTCTTTTTTAAAAACAAAAAAACCCTTGGTCTCAGAAACTGTACAATAAAAGTCAGCACTCGCTCTCCGTAATTGTTATTAGATTACAGTGTGGGACAAATGGTACAAATGAGAAACCAGCAAGGAAAATTTGGCATTCTCTCTTCAAAGGCCAGTAGAAGATTGTCTAGAAAAATCAGAAGTTAGAATCAAGAACACATGAACTGTTAACGTCATTTTATAATACCTTGGTAAGGCCATACTTGGAATATTGCATCTAGATTTAGTCACCACGATGTAAAAAAGATGTGGAGACTCTATAAAGAGTGCAGAGAAGAGCAACAAAGATTATTAGGGGACTGGAGGCTAAAACATATGAAGAACGATTGCAGGAACTTGTTGTGGTTGGCTCTGGCCCAAGGAATGTGGAGGTGGATGTGCGGGAAACATCCACATGCCACAGGCCTGTTTTGCTTCCGATAGTATCTCCCGACGAAGGCTCCTCTGACGAAGGAAGCGTGAGTAGCAGGGAAGGGGGGAGTTTTGCAGACAGCCCAGGAGGAGATCAATCATCCTTATCATCCCTGGATTCTGAACAAGAACTTATGACAGATCCACGCATGCGTAGAGTGATGCATAGGAGAGAACAACTGAAGGATTATTACAGGAGATAAGTGAGGCCACCTGTGGTTGGGTGGGGCTGCTGTAATTAGTGCTACAGATAAAAATAACAGCGTGCTGGTTTAGTCTTGTGGAAGTTTATCTGATTCATCGTTTCGTCAAGATCGTGGTTTTGCTATTTCCCTGTTCAAGACTGTGTGTGGCCTTTCTGGACTTTGGAATTGGACTCATTTTCCCAGTTACTGGGTGAGAAATTGGATTGCATTTAACCTGTGCCTTGTGTGTACCAGAAAATACCTTTGACATTTAAAAAGGAGTTTTTTCTGCTTTTCTATTGATAAAGACTTTTTGGTTTTCCTTCTATCATTTGGTGTGTGTCTTTCTGGACTAATTACCATGTAATTACAGGTGGTTGGGACATGCCGGCAGAACAGAACTGGGAATGTCTAGTTTGATTAAAAGAAGGACTGGGGTGACATGATAGCTGTGTTCCAATATTTCAGGGGTTGCCACAAAGAAGAGGGAGTCAAGCTATTCTCCAAAGCACCTGAGGGCAGGACAATAAAGAAATAGGTGGAAACTGAACAAGGAGAAAAGCTACTTAGAATTAAGGAGAAATTTCCTGACAGTTAGAACAATTAATCCGTGAAACAGCTTTCCTCCAGAAGTTGTGAATGCTCCAACGCTGGAAGTTTTAAAGAAGATATTGGAAAACCATTTGTCTGAAGTGGTGTTGGTTATCCTGCCTAAGCAGGGGGTTGGACTAGAAGACCTCTAAGGTCCCTTCCAACTCTATTATATTCTGTTCAAGAGTTTCAGATCTCTGTTTAGGTGTTACCTTCACTTGTCCAATCCAACACTGGAGAAGCAGTGAGACACTGATGACCTACCCGAAGAGATGATCTCTAGGCTAAGAAGACAACATCTACAGCAAGGAGCCTTTGTATACATGGGTGGGTGTGTATACTTTTAAGACAAACTATATTTTAGCTGGAGTCATTATTGATGACTGTGGCGATTTTTTTTGTCGGCAAAAAAAATCACCACAGTCATGTGTGTGTGTGTAATTTCCTGACAAACCCCCCCACCCTCAGTCATCAAATAGACTTCAGATAAAATATAGTTTTTCTTAAAACTGGTTATAGTAGGTGGTAATACATAGTACAATAATGCACAGGCAGCTCTTGAAAAGTTAATCAAAGTCTTATCCAGTGCATCTGGATGAGAGAATATCAGGAAATATACATTTTATTTTATTATATTATATTATATTACATTACATTACATTACATTACATTATATATTTTATTTTATTTTATTTATTTTGTCAAGCATGTATATTAAGTATAAACATGAATATGAATATATAAAAGTACAAGTACAAGTATGATTTTGAGAACATGGTATTTTACAAAATACATGTGGACTTTAGGGCACGGACAATAGGCACACTAGTGTGCTTATGCATGCCCCTTACAAAACTCTTAGGAATGGGGTGTAGACAGTTAAAGTTTAAGGGCTTTGTGGAAGAAACTACAGAGTCATATAATGTACTTGAGGCATTAACCACTCTGTTGCTGAAGTCGAATTTTTTGCAATCAAGTTTGGGGTGGTTTACACTAAGTTTATATCAATTGCAAGATAGTGTATTATTGCGGGTGAAGCTGAAATAGTTGTTGACAAGTAGGACATTGTAATATATAATTTTGAATGCTACACTTAGGTCAGATTGAAGGTGGCATAGTTCTTAATTTTCTAGGCCCAAAATTTCAAGTCTAACTAACACGGTAATATTAGTTGGCCTGAAACAGAGTGATTGGCTCAAAGTTGCCCAACTGGCTTTCATGATTAATATAAAACTTGAATTCAGAGTCTCTTAACTTTCTAGACTGGTGCCTCAACCACTAGATTAAACATCTCAAAACATGTCATGTTTTTTTACAAAGAAATTTGTAATTTTTTTTACAAATAACCTTTTATCTAGAACTATTTATGAATTCAGAAAAAAGCAATAGCAAATATTACCCCACCTTCAAAAACAAAGAGATTCTTTCTTAAACTGGTATGAATTGAAACTATTTAAATTTTTATATATGTGATGCTGTGTTGAACTGATCCAAGACTTGCCAAAATGAAACCCAATATGGTTTCATCCTGTCTCTACAGAGAAGCTGACCCAAAGAAATTGAACTATATTTCTATACAGCTTCTTCTTCTGAATTTGAAGAAGATACACGATAAAGAATGTTCTCCAATAAAATGGACTGTCCATACACTCAATAATAATGGCCAGAGCACAATCTTTCTACCTTTTCATATGTCATAAGTGAAAGATGAGAGAAGAGAAAATAATAAATCAAGAGAAACTTCAATTTATGTTTTACTTTATCAATACGTAGTTATAAGTTTAAATCTTTTTCCTCCTCAATAATATTTTGCCATATCAAAACAAAATAAAAGGAATAGGTGAGAGTACTTCTGTATTGTTCTCTGTATCATTATTTACTTATTTTATTACTCTATAAACTTCAATAAGTGTAAGAGTTTAAGAAATCAAAATTAAGTACTTCTATTGACATAGAAATTTATACTAAAATATGATTGACATGGTCATTTATAAACAGTATTTCCAATAGAGCTGTCAACCAATTAGAGGCTTTTAGTTGATTAATAGCAATGTCTTTAACTGATCAATCAAATAACTAATTTAAATACACACTATGATGCTGAGTCTTTAATTACTGAAATCAATGGGAAGGTTTCCACTGATATAGGCAGAACTGGAGCTATAAACCAGGGAAAGTAACATTTTCACAAAAAAAGTTATGTACATGTAATCAATTAGTTATCAACATTCTTATATTTCATCTGAAGATTAAATTTCATTGTAATTAATTTTGCAGTCAATTAATAGATTGAATAATTCACCATGTAGTTTTCTCTTCTTCATTATTGTAATTAAAATGTATGTTAAAAAGTGAAGCAATATCCATTCAGATGACCTCACTAATACTTACTAATGAGTCCTCCTCCCTAAAGTAAGAGCATTGTAGCAGCTGAACCAATTAATGATTGGGTCCTTTTCCCGAAGATACTGAAGTGAAAACTGGGGTTTATCGGGGATGCTTCAACCTGGACTTCAGCCCAAAATAAGGAGTTGCGTTCAGTTATCTCAATGGGCCCTGCCAAACTCTATGAAATGTTGACTTCCACAGCAAAGTAGTCTCTGGCTATAAAAGCTCAATAGTATTATTTTTCTACATTTATTCACATGTAGAACAGCAGATGAAGACAATCTCACATTTCACATTTGGAGGTGACAGATGACTATATTCCTTGTATCTTAAGCAAAATTACTTTTTCACAGTACATGTTCAGCCCTTATATCTAGAGCATAATAAGAAAAAAAGAACTCATAGACATGAATATTATTTACGCATAAAATCTGATTATGTCACTCTACTCAAGAGCAATTTTAAGTTGATATGGATCTGCACAGGTAACATATGGATTGAACCTAGGAATGTTTAAGAACAATTTCAGTAGCCTCCTAGTAATAAACCAGAAAGTACACATTGTGTGATTCCATTTTATAATCAGACTTTATGCTTCCACACAACTTAGGAATCTATGCTTCAAATGCAGACAGATGGCATTAGCTGCAGTATTATTTCAGATATTCAGCCTTAAAGTGATGAAATAAAACAGTGCTCATCAATTCAATCCATTTGTTTCAATAACTCACCTTCTGCATCTTCTGGCCTTGTAAGATCAATGACTCCTGGACCTAGCTTTCCATCTTCGCTGGGTTTCCCTGATAGCTGTGGGCCTAAAGTCTCAAAGCGTGTTCTTTCCTGCCAAAGAAAAAGGAAAAAATTCAGCTTTAAAAAAAAAAAGTGTTCACATATGTTAATTTCCAATTCTTTCTTAACCTCTGATTACGCATGCATCTTGTCAAATTATAAGTGCAGCTTCCAACAATCGATCCAGTTCAAATAAGAGTAGGATAGGGAAGTATTATTGTGATTTAGACAGGGTTAAAACTGAAATTTCAGAAATCACCATCAATCAACAGTGAATAATTAACTTTTCCTAAATGACTTGCATTTTAGAAATACTAAAGTTCACGACCTGGATAGGACTTTCTATTAAAACCTGCTACTAATTCAGTGGAAAAAATATAACCAGTAGCACAATCAACATCGCATTCCTAGAGATCTGAATTTGCAGAGGCACCCTTGAGAAATGCAAGCATGAATTTTATGCAAGAGGGTTTCAAAGACAAGTATTTCAAAAAAGGAATAGTAGATGACAGAAATAGTACTATTATTTTGCCTAGGAATTTGAGATAAATCTCCATGGGATTTTTTTTAAAAAAAAAGGCTATGAAGAAAAAGAAATGACAGTGTTTCTTCCTTGAAAAACATAAAATTTGAGTGCTGAAAACATATATGGTAAAACTGCAGCACTAAAAACAATAGTCAATATATAGGTTGATGTCAACCAGGATTTCCTCATACCAGAGAGCAAAACCAGTCATAGGGCAACATTATATTCTCTTACTTTTTGTAACTGACAATTATATATTACTTTCATGCAAAAAGAGAGTTATGCCTTTGGGGTACTTCTGAAACCTGAACATGGCATTATGTTTGAATGTCACTTCATCACAGACATGAAATATCAGATTTTTGGTTTTGTTCACAGGATATATTTGTTAAATCTCACATATTACACAGCAAAACAGTGCTGATTGCTCTTCTCTCTATTGTTTGATGAGCTAATATTGCCTTGGACATATTAGACATTGGAATGAAAGCAGTTATGTTTTCATACATAGAGAAAGACCTAAGCAGCTTGATGTTGCTGTTAAAAATTAAGAACACACTTAACCTCCAGAACACCAGTTATTTGCTCAACTCTCTTAACAGTGATTCTGTTTATTAATAAGTGTGTATATATTCGACACAAAAATATGTAACCCTTCCCTGGTGCGGAGCTGAAGGGATTGGATACTGTAGCCTAGAGGATAATTCTCAGCCTTACAAGGCAAAGGTTGCAAGTTCAAGTCCCAGTGGGTATGGCTAGCTGATGAGGCCAAAATAAGGCCGAAATAGATCTATCCTAGTCTCCCTTAATTTTCAAATTCAGCAAAAAAACATGTGACATATATATATACACACACATACACACACACACACACACAATTCAAGGCGGCAAACATACTCAATCCTCTTGTCTTCTACTTTTTCCACAACAACAACAGCCACCCTATGAGGTTTGTTGGTTTGAGGGATAATGTTCCTCAAACCAACAAACCAAAATCCCCAGTCAGCCCTTCTGTATGAGGCAAAACTAGAACTCTCAATCTTCTGATTTCTAGTACTGGGATACTTGTTCATTCTCTCTCTCTCTCTCCCCTCCCTCAAACAAAAAACAAGGAACTAAGAAGGGGTATAAGAAGGTTTTGTTGGATCACATCAAATTGACAGCAACTAGATACTACAAACAAGGAATAAAATTCTTAATTGGTGTCATATGTGAATACAAATTTGGGCCATCATGCTAACTTTAAGAATAGAGAATGTGGTATGAACAAGGTTGTCCTTCAGGTAACCTAGAACTACCCTTACTTCTAGTTTAATATTAACATTTAGTGGAAACCAGTATAATTATAATGAACAATAGGTGTCACAAGCCTGGCCTCCCAGCATTTAACAATATGCTGCATCTACCCCTTAAACTGAACTTCATGAACCACCTTCTACTGTCCTACACTGGCCACCTAGTCTATAAATATGCAGCCTCAATGGTAGAACAGGGCATGAGAAATCACGCAGAGTTCCTCACAGCTCATCCTGACAAGGGTTACCTGAATCTGTGCGTGTTCCAAGGAAAGCAAATGCCGGCTGCCCCATCTCTCTTTTTCAGCATTCATATCTAGTCACAGTCTCGCCAAGCCTGCCAAAATGTGTGGTCCTTTCACACATGCAACATCCTACGGCTTCTGCTCTCCTCAGCCAAAGCAGAGACCCTACATTGTTATGTGCATATTCCATTTCAAAGTACAAATCAGATTATTGACCAGCAAAGCAATGAATAAAACCCAATGGCTGACAAACAGTCCCTTAAAAGTACTACCTCTATTCTCTCTCCACCAGTTCTCCAGAGAGTCTTTCTATTTTTCGGGGGAACACTGCATCCTTTCAGGACCACTGAAGCCTTTTTTATATCTTCCATGAAGAAAGGAAGATAATTATCCCTTATCTGTTTCAAAAACAAAAGAAAAAAAGAAAGAAAGGGGAATGGGTGATAAATTCCCAATATATTAGGAACAGCCTTATTATCTCTTTTCTCTGTTTATTTCTATACTTCTGCAAGAATTCACCCAGGAATTCCTCACTTTAAAACTCTGTTTTCTTTTTTCCAGAATGGGGCAATATAATACTAAAGACTTTGCCACGTAATAAATGCTAGCATTGTCCAGGATGAATTGCATTTGCATTACTTCTAGTTTGACTGACCAGGTGGTTTTATTAGCCTGGCATGGATGAGTCTTTGACAATCTGGGAGCAGGAGATTCTCAAATCAGAAAGCCCAGAGCAACTAACACACAACCCTGGCAAATGATGCTTGATCAGGTCTCCCACCTTACTTTTGTTGCTTATTCCACAGAGAGTTTGGATACCCTATGCACTATTCAATACCATATCAATGCAATCACATTTTGCCATCCCCTCTATTTATCTATTCTCTCACTTAACCCCCAAGATTCTTAAACCTGCCCTACTAAGATAGGAATCTTTCCACAAAATATCTTAACAAGGTACCTGAGATTTTCCTGGTAAAAGAATTTAAGTTTGATTAAAATGTAGAAAAAGAAAAATACATTCTACTTTAAAAAAAGACATCAACAGAACCATCTCTGTGTCATAGTATGCATATTTGAAATATCTTTCTAGTCATTCATTCTCTTTGATTCGCTCCAGAAAATATTCTGTGTTAAAAAAGAAAGTTTCCGAAAGAATATCAATATTTTGACATTCAGAAAGGAAAAATTACATGTTAAAGCACAGAACTGTAAAGAAGAGAAACTTGCATGATAATAACTAAAAGAATCAAGGTGTATTTATAATGTGCTATTTTTGAAGGGGAAATTGAATTCTACAATAATTCTCTCTGTATTTTTATTTCCCTTTTATTTTTCCACTTGAAAACAATAGTAGCTATTTTACAGCTTTTCTATTTTATAGAAAAGCAATTGAAAAGAAAAATTATTTCAACAGCAGTATTAGTGGTCTGCACTAAGACTATGTGAATATCTGAGGCAAGACAATTTAGGTAAATAATAGCATTTTAAACTGAGCTAAATTAAGCAAATTATTTTAAATGAAGACAACCAGCAAACTATCCATCTAGATATCAAATTTATCTTAACAAAAATATAGTTATTGTATTGTCCTGACAGATTCTATATTACTTTCTAAGTATGTAAGGCCAGAAAAATAAATATGTAAAAGTAAAGTAAAGTATCCTGGGTTATATAAGGATATACAATACTCATGGATACATATGGCATAGCTTCATGTGTTTTGTAGAAGTCATATTTCACGTCCATGTACTCTACTGTGTATACTATGGACTTACTTTTGCTCATTATAATATAACATGCTTCTCAAAGCTCTGAGCATGTTCTCTGAGTGAAACACCCCCCCACACACACACACATTCTATGAATCTTCTACAGACAAAAGGGCTCATAGAATTCCACTTGGAAACTAAGAGAACTAAAGTTTACACAGTTTACAATCTCTTTCAGATTATAAACAAGATTCTGAAGTGAGGGATCTTTGGTGCTCTCTAAGCTTGATTGTTTTCTTGTAGATGTTACATTACACAGACTAGGCTGATGATGTTACCTAGTCTGGATAATGAATGTCTTCAAGAAAACAATCAAGCTCAAAGAGCACCAAAGACCCATCATTTAGACCCTGAGCAACAATATTCTCCTTTATTGGTACCACATATGGGCACCAAACACTTGAGAAAGCAAGTAAATGGGGGGGGGGGAATACTGCCCACTTCCACCAGTAGCACTGATGATGTCACCTAGTTTGGGTAGTGAAATGTCTGCAAGAAAACAACTAAGCTCAGAAAGTACATTTCAACATGAGCTACAAATACTCTCCCTTAT